>NC_134492.1:9593816-9676316 GCF_040206685.1 Ascaphus truei | reverse complement strand
AAGCGCTGCCATTTGACACCGCGACGTCATTTGACTCCACGTCGTGATGATGGATCGCCAGAAGAGCAGGTAAGAAGCATACAGAGGCCTCGCGCGCTCCCCCATCATTTTATTTAAATGTTGAAATGTACAGAAGAATTGACAATGCATCTGATCTCAGACGCGCAATTAGAGAGGGTTGGGGTTCCTTACAATGCATCTAATCTCAGACGCGCTATTAGAGAGGGTTGGGGTTCCTTACAATGCATCTAATCTCAGACGCGCTATTAGAGAGGGTTGGGGTTCCTTACAATGCATCTAATCTCAGACGCGCTATTAGAGAGGGTTGGGGTTCCTTACAATGCATCTAATCTCAGACACGCTATTAGAGAGGGTTGGGGTTTCTTACAATGCATCTGATCTCAGACGCACTATTAGAGAGGGTTTGGGATCCTCATAATTTCACAATATAATTATAGGGTTCCTTACCTAAAAAAAAGGTTTAAAAAAACACTGCCTTAGCAAGTCTGTGTTTATGTGTAAATAACCATCAGAAGTAATTGCAAATCCCAACCAGGTGTGAGAGTTCTAATCCAATCAGATTTTCATCTAATTGGAAATAAAATGACTCCTTGGGATGTATCACTGCCTTGTAGAGTTGAGCTGAGTTGATGCACTGCTCGAGGTACACATAGACACATAGAAAATGAGAACCTTTGCAGCTATGACGCATAACCTTCTGAGCACATCATTGTAATTCCGCTGGGTTTAATAACAACAACTAGAATTGTGAAAACATTAGCTATGTAGTTGAGAATAATTTAAACAAACCCCCCTTGACCTGCAAGAGAAGCATTTAACACTGACCTTCCTTAAATTTTAACCCACAAATCAAGCATCCCAATAGCCTGCACTCATTGCTAATGTCCCACACTCAGTCACTCCTACCACCCATTGTGACCAAGCACTGCCATCTACAGCACTTACTCCCTCATATGCTGTCTCTGTAAGTTTCCCATTAAACTTCTTAGATTGTAAGCTCTTCGGGGCAGGGATTTCCTTTCTTATTGTCTGATTTTGCTGAACTTATTGTATAATTATAATTCCCTGTACTGTATTCTTTGTGAAGCGCTGAGTACACTTTTGGCACTATATAAATAAAGACATACAATACATACAATACAATGATACTTCATGAAATAAACACTTCTTTCTTGCTTTGTCCACCGGTGGCTAGAAAATGCTTTCCTATCTTCTGGAGAAAGGTCCTCAGAGAATTCTCATCTATGCTTTCTTAAAATTAAATGATGTTTTGCTTTGTTCTACACCTTGTCTTTGTCTATCCTTATTGCTAAATGTATAATAACGTATCTAGGATGTGTGTACTCTTTTCCCTTTCCTATTTGTCTTTTCTTCTAATTCCTACTATTTTCTCTTTTTATTCCATTTTTAATTCTAACATATTTTTTTATTTTGAATATCAGGGCATTAAGAAACGTTTGAAAAGAAAGACATTGTTTCTTAATTGTAGGGAGCCGAAAGTAATGTAATTGTCTTGCAAGGATCACACTCTAAATTGTGGAAAAACTGTGGGGTGGAGTGGGAATTCCACATTGTTTTGCCATGGCACTAATCTATCAGTGGGGGGGGGGGGGCTGCAATCTTTTAACAATTTCAATGGTAAAGTGTTAAGCAGCAAATGGTAGTATAATGGTTTTTGGATGATATGTGTGGTAGAGATAGAAAGAGGCTTAAAGGCTGAATGCACCGATCCTTCAACACAGAACGGAATACTCTTCGGACACTTCATCATCTAACTCAGTGGTACCGGATCCATCTTCCACTGCAAAAAGAAACAGACGAGGCGTTCAAGGAGGAAGGAGAGATGAGCATGTGGAGGGTACGAATTACCCAATCTCAGAGCAGAATACAGTTTCAGAGGAGGACTTGGTCATCAACATCTACACAAAGTCTTTGTCTACTCCAGAGAATGACGTCATCAATAAGGGATTGGGGTTTGTGCCCACATCTTAAAGGTGACCCCTTTATTTTATGAACAGAACTGTTTAAATGTTTTAGGTGAATTAACCTAAAAAAAAATGTTTGCAGAAAATTAGAGACTGTAGATAGAGGTAGCAATCAGAATGCATTTAATGTGACATTAAGCACATTTTTCTCTCCAATTATGAACCACTAACTTAAATCTTTAGTCCATTTGCGTGGAATAAGAAGACTACACACTGCAATTTAACTCAGGGGGGATCAACTCCAGTCTTTAAGACCCCCCAACAGGTCAGGTTTTCAGGATATACCAGCTTCATCACAGGTGGTTCAATCAGATGCTCGGTGGAAGACTGCACCCCCTGTGCTGAAGCAGGGACTGTGAGCCACCAATGCTGAAGCAGGGATATCCTTAAAATCTGAGCTGTAGGGGGGCGCTTGAGGGCTGGAGTTGAGCACCCCTGATCTTACAATACTCTTTATTAAAACAGGATACAAAAAGCAGTTATAAAAATGTCAGACAAGGGAGGAGGGCTGTGGTTAGGGAGTAAGAAAAGTATATAGGGGAAGCTAAGAAACAACATAATAACTAAATGTTTTAAAAAAAATAACGATCCAGTAATAGAGAAAATCAATAATTACAGCATGTGTCCAAAGAGCACTAGAGAATAATTTAATTGGCACAAAGCCTTCAGATTGATGATAAATAACTCCCTTAGAACACCTATACTATACCTGCTTCCCAAAGTACACAAAGACCTTAACCATCCCCTAGGTAGACCAATAGTGTCAGGGATTGATAATATTCTCCAACCCTTAGCATAAAACTTAGACTGTTTCCTTCAGCTATTTGTCCAGAGTCTTAAAAGTTGCCTTTATGACACCACAGATTTTTACATAGGATCGAAAAAATACATGACTTAAAAGAGAAAAATATCCCATGTGCCCTGGATGTGTAAAGCCTATATACAGCAGTCCCACATGCATAAGGAATTCATATCACAATGGAAGCATTAAAATCTAATTTGCCAACAGATGATATTGTGCAGTCTGAATTTAATTACTAGAGATTTGTGTTAAAACAGGACAATTTTAGGTTTGGGAATGAGTTCTGTATGCAGTTGCAAGGTACTGTTCAGCTATGGGGCCAATGTGGTCCCCTCTCATTTTTATGTTACATGTTGAAAAGATAATTTTCCTAGACCATCCTAAATACATTGGCCAAAGCATTATAAGCCTGCAAGCCACACCAAGGCATAACCAAATTTGCAGGTCCTAACACTACATGGTTAAAATTCTCATTTACCTTTGTTGAAGGGAGAATGACCACATTGGGTCTGTCCAAACACAGGAACATGAAAAAGATCTGCTAACTTAGAAAAGTGTAGAGGGGCGAGCTTAAACTCTGAGAGGAGGGGCCACTAACCTCCAAACACTAATACCAGCTGCAAATTAAATGAATAAACTAACACAATCCCGGCAAGCTCAAGAAACCCCAAAACCCACCACATTATATATATATATATATATATATATATATATATATATATATATATATATATATATATATATAATATATATATATAAATATATATATATATATATATCATTTCCCAGAATCCCTTGCTGCAGTGGAAGTGCTGTGTGCTGGGTGATAATGGTGAAAAGTGGGGTTGCAGACCTGTCTAAGACATGCAAAGACGTGTGTGTGTGTGTGTGTGTGTGTGTGTGTGTGTGTGTGTGTGTGTGTGTGTGTGTGTGTGTGTGTGTGTGTGTGTGTGTGTGTGTGTGTGTGTGTGTGTGTGTGTGTGTGTGTGTGTGAAAAGGAGTGCTACAGAGCGTGGCCAAATGCATAAAACAAAAGACAGAAATGCCCAATGCTAAATCCAATATGACAAAAAATATATTAGTACAATACTTCAATGCTGATATTCTCATGAATAAGGGTTATTTAGTTAAACCCTTTGGCCAAAGCATTATATGCCTGCAAGCCTCGCCAAGCCATAACCAAATATGCAGGTCCTAACAATACCTAGTTAAAATTCTCATTTACCGGAGGGAGAATGACCACATTTTGGGTCTGTCAAAGGGTTTAAATAAATAACCCTTATTCATTAAAATATCAGCATTGAAGTATTGTACTCATATATATATTTTGTCATATTGGATGTAGCATTGGGCATTTCTGTCTTTTGCTCTATACATTTGGCCACACTCAGTAGCACTCCTTTTGACACACACACACACACACACATATATATATATATATATATATATATATATATATATATATATATATATATATATATATATATATATATATATATATATATATATATATATATATATAATGTGGTTGGTTTTAGGGTTCCTTGAGCTTTCTGGGATTGTTTGTTCATCATCCTAAATACAGTAACAATATTAAGAACTGGTCAGGATACATTGATGATGTGTTTTTTATTTGGAGTGGAGGATGGGAAGGAATAAAAGATCTACATAAATATGCAAATAAGGCTCATCCTACGATAAAATTTAAATTAGTACAAAAATTAGCAAATCTTTCACTTTTTAGATGTAAAGGTTACTAAGATGGAGACACATTTAACCACAGATCTGTTTGCTAAAATTACAGATAAGAATAATATATTGATGGCTGGTAGCTTCCACCCTAAAAGCGCCATTAATAGTTTCCCTTATAGTCAGCTATTGCGTGCCCGCAGAATCTCAGGCACGGAAGAATGCTTTGAAAAAAATGCACAGGCATTCAATTCAAAGTTCAAACTGAAAGGATATTTGAACCCATTACTTCTAAACGCATACAGCACAGCCAAAAAGATCCCCCGTGGAGACTTATTAAAAGCATCACCGAAAAAACAAACAGGTACAAGAATTCCATGTGTTACCGCGTTTAATGAAAGAGATTCAGCGTATTATCACAAAACACTGGCACAATGTTCAGAAGGATGGTACATGTGGTCACTTATTCTTAGAATAAAAGCTTTTTTCATATAAAAGGGCAAAAAACCTCAGGAATAACCTTGTAAAAGCAGAGATAAGCAATATCACGAGCAAACAGAGCTTTCTTGCAAGCAAAAAAAACAGGTACATACCCATGCCTGTAACACATGTTTCCCAACCCTAAGGGAGATCCCCTGCTGTTACCTGCTTTGGTGCTACCTGTTAGGCTCACAGACGGCCCTGAGCATCCGCCGATGTTGTTGGGGATAGAAGGACAGGCTTTTGGTGCTTGGTTAGTCCTTTTCTCTGTGTTGCAGTGCCTCCACAGGGCCTATCGCAGATAGTTGCTGTCCCCTGTGGAAACACTCTCCCCCTCTCCCTGAAGAACTGTAACCTCAGGCAGAAGTATAAAACAGCAACTGTTTCTTTATTCTTTAGGGTACAGCAACAGCATACCAACATGTACAGCATACATCCGTACACTCTCTTCTCTGGCAGCAAGAGAGACTATCCCCCACTGGACCCTACATAACCCAGAAGAGTGTCACCTCACAGCTTGCACTTCTCTTGGTCCCTGGACTTAACCCCCAGGGCTTGAGGCCCCAAAGTTCTATCCCAAACTCCAACACTCCCTGGTAGAGTGTGGGGTCGATGATCCCACTCCCCTGAGGGAGGGGAAGGAAGGTGAACCAGAGCCCTGGCTGCACACTTACACACACACTAAATTTGGAACTGCAGCTCCTTTTTGTTACCAGGGGAGGGGCTCCAGGTCTCAGTCCCGCATGGGCAGCACCCAGGCCATAAGCCACCCCCCCTGTCACTCAAGGGAACTAACTTAAAGTATGCAGAATTAACCCTAACACTGCCTGCGCTGGTACCAGGACTTACGTGTTAGGCAGGGAATCTAGTCCCCAGGGGCTGCATTGCTACATCTCCATTGCTCACATTGCACTAATCTTATAAAGGGCAATACAAAATACCCCAATGACAGGGAAGGTGTTGCAATTACGTGACTTTACTACCTGTGATACAACATTAGTTGTATACTGTATGCTTTAAAATGGCCATGTGGCCAACTATATGGAGGACCGACCTCTTCAACCCATAACCGGTTCTGCGCACCATTCCCCTTTGAAATATGTGCCCAGACCCTGCGGCGCCTGTGAAGAGCTGCAGTTCCTGGTTTGTCTGGCTATTGTTCATGCAAAGCTTTCCCCCATTACATTCCCTAAGGAAATATTCCCAAACCCCCAGATCATCTTTTACAGTAGCTCCCTTGTAATTCGAATGTGGTGCTGTGACCTCTTTACATGAGGTTGCTCTTTTTTGCCTCCTGCTGAAGATTCTGCCCATGGGTAGGACTGTAAATGTGAAATGTAGGAGGCCCAAGCGCCTGCATCTGTCTGAGCGGGACTTTTTTGGCCCTCTTGCCAGCGCTAGTGAGCCCTTTTAGCTTTGTAACCTTGTCCCAGGTCTTGATTTCTTGGCCATAGTATCAATCTCTGTGCACAGAATGATAACGTGCTAAATGGGCCCCCTGTTTAATCTGCTGCTATGGGTATCCCCAAGTACTGCATGAGCTCTATGTTGTCGTGCGAACATTAAAAAGAGACAAGCACACTGATTAGGCTATTTAACTACGAAGCGTGCGTTAGCATGTAGGTGTGAATACAAAATAATCACTTTAAGTTAGGGGTCTTAAACTCAGTCCTCAAGGGCCACCAACAGGCCAGGTTTTATAGATATCCCTGCAACAGACTCCTGACGAAGCCCCAGTGGCGAAACGCGTTGAGTTTGGAGCACCCACTATCATACAGAGGAGAGGGAGACAGACACAGGTCCTCACAGATGTTCAAGCCCCAGCCAGCCGAAATCTCACGAGATGAGACCTTGTGACGTCACGAACAAGGAAGTGAGCACCTGGTGAACTGCCGGCGTTCCCCAGCGCTCCCCAAGCTCACGAGGAGGCAAAATAGGCACAGAAACAGCGTGGACTGGGACTCAGGACACTGAAAATCCCCAAAGAACGTAGTACAACGAATTTAGGCTTTCACATTCTAAACACTTGGATGTTTTCTCTTTTTCTCCTGCCTCGTGGGGAGGGAAGAAATCTGTCTCTTCCATTGGAAAGAAAAGGAAACAGAGCAACAGAGTTTTTATGGTTCGATTGAAAAATTACCACACTTAATTTATATGACAATAACACCAAGCACCATTTTATTAAGCATATTGATAAATATTTCACAAGCTCTTAGGGTAATAACACCATGGTATATAATTGTAGCCACTGCAGATGTCATTACAGCGTATGCCTTGTATTGGAGAATGGGCCCCAGACCCCTGGATGGTGTTGGCCCTCTGGCAATATGGAGGCCTTGTGCTCTGCACAGATCTTGGCTGCATCTCTGCTCCAGGAGAAGCTGGAGGCATGTCTCAACCCCAGGAGGGGTTGAGCTGGACTCTCTCTCCCAGCCGGGAGAGGCTACGAGCTCCACTTCTCTACCCCATGAGGGGGAGAGCTGGACTGAAACAATTTGCAGCACTTCCTCCTTAAGGCTCACAGGGGGAGGGCACAGGGTCTGCACCAGGATTGGTTTTACACAGACTCCCATTCACCTCCACCCCTGTCACTCAGAGAGGCAGCATGAGGAGGGGTAAACCCACAGGATAGCCTGTCACTGCCTGTAGCTATCAGAACTTACGTGACAGGAAGGCAGAATGATAGTCTGGACCAGCCATGGCTATATAATATTAAATTGTATTGCAGGCTTTTGCACATTGTGTTATATTTTGCGCATATACTGCACAAGCACTTATTGTAACAATGCCATTTATATAATTATATATTGCATTACAGATTTTGCACATTGCTTCATATTTTGCACTAAATACACGTGTCTTTTGCACTTTTATTTATTATTGTAATTAGAAAGTTTATGTGTTTTTATAGTCACTGCAAATTAGCGCTCCCCAAAATGCATCATATTACATATAACTAGTACATGCAAAGATTTGATAGCAATACAAATTTGGTGCAGTTTTTGCAGATCAGAAACCGAATTTAAAGAACTCCTATTTTGCTCAGTAATCTGAGCAAATTCTATAAAGTGCTTGTTTTGTTTGTGGTTGTAAGTATTATTTTTGTCTAAAGGCTATCATTTGCTATTTCTCCAAATCTACGAACAGCAAGCAGCATTGATTATGTGGTGAAATACCATATTTATACGGGAACGTTTCACATTCATAAATGTAAATACAGCAATGTCACTGGAAATGCTACGTTTGAAAATATATATATATATTACTAAATGTGTCGGATTCAGCAATCAAGGCTAATGCAACAGCACTTTAATCTAGTGCAGGGGCGTCCAACGCCAGTCCCCAAGGGCCACCAACAGGTCAGGTTTTAAGGATATCCCTGCTCCAGCACAGGTGGCTCAATCAGTGGCTCATTCGAAGAGCCTGCTTCAGCACAGGTGGCTCAATCAGTGGCTCAGTAAAATACTGAGCCATCTGTGCTGAAGCAGGGATATCCTTAAAACCTGACCTGTTGGTGGCCCTTGAGTACCGGAGTTGGCCAGCCCTGATCTATTGTATGTACAACAATCACCATACCAACTGCTCACTTGCACCGTACATCAGAAGTTTTTAATGCACTGCTATTTTGATGAAAGAAATATAATTTCCTATCAAACAAAACCTGTAAGATATTCATGGCTGGAACACTGTGTTATCATTTGCATTATGCTTAGAGTGCTGCGTGCATAATTACTTGTAACAATGTACACAACATATTTCAATGGCTCTTGCAGCTATGTGATACATTCATGCCATATACATTTTAGGCCTTTCCTGCACTGAAGTAGAGTACTTAATCATTTGTAAGAGTGTGTCATTATGTGTGACTGCTATTCCAAATAAAACTATAGGCCAGCAATATGTTATCTTAAAGGTTATAAATGCAATGTATTTGGTCAGCCATATTGGGAAACAGATGTTAAACAACTAGCCATTTTCTTAAATCATAAATATGGTGCTTCAGTATAGTATGACGGAATATATCCCCAGAGACATGGCAGTACTTGGCAACCTGCACAGAATGAGCTGGGGAAGATGTGCTGCAAAATGCATGAGCTACGGTTTGAAGTCTATTGCAGAGGCCCTGGAAAAGAAGATAATTTGCTTTCAGCGATTCATCAAGTTCCCTCATTGTGCCTCTAATTTGAGTGTCAAGTGCAACTACAGAATAAAAAATGGCCAAGCTACACAATATTTGTAGTCTTTCTTTTTAACTTGTATAAGATTTAGTGGGGCCTAAAATAAGTGATGAAATTCTAATAATAATGGGATTATATGTGTAGCCGAGTCCCCCTAACCTGCCTCCAGTGCGGGGGAGCTGTTCAGTTGGGTGGGCCGCGTGATCGGGAGGGTGGGGGCGGCCATTTTGGTAGTTGCGCATGCGCAGTGTGGCACGGCGCACATACACAGTGTCAGGAGTGCGGTGGCCATCTTTGGTGGCTCCGCATATGCAGCCGTGTGACTACAAGTCCCAGAATCCCTAGAGGGAGAGACTGCACCATGGAACTGTCCCAGCCAATGGGATGCGAGCAGTTGGAGGAACCGGATATCCTCAGCATGCGCCGAGGAGACAGGTAGTGTCCAGGGAGTAGTAGCTTCCTGGGCTAGGCCTAGACCTTGCCCCCTAGGCCCCAGTTAGGCCCTGAGACACGCATAGAGGAGTGTTGCAGGGAAGGCCGCAGATAGGGACTCTCCCCTTTGTTATTAGTACTGTGCTGGTGACTGGACGGCATCACGGTGCCCTGGGCCTGACCAGGTCACAGGATCCAGAGACATTGTTTGAGACCCTCCGGCTGGAGCTCACACTGTGAGGACAATCAGGACCCTTTAGGAGAGAGGGGATTTGTATTGGAGTCCCCGCTACATGGGACCCACTCCAACCCACCACGCCAAGCAGCACCTGGGTACTGGAGTACCCAGGCATGAACCCAATGTGCACCTACATCTACAGGGGGCAGCGCTATCTCACATTTGTGTGGGATTGCAGGGACAGGACACCAGGGGTTATTTATTGGTGCCACTGCACCCTCAGTACTTTGGGGGAACCCCCACGTGTTGGGTCACTGGGTTTATACTGCGGGTACCGGTTATTGTGTGTTATCTGTGTTAGTGTGTGTACAGTAAACCTTCGTTATATACATTGTGTGGTGGATTACTTATTACTGTGTATCGGTTCCTGTGAGGGGTTATCCCACCAATGCTGGGATCCCTCATAGGTGGAGGCGCTGCACGCAAGGAGAAAGAGCTCACCGCAGGCTCCCAGAGGTGGAGGCTTAGGCCTCCTGTGAGAAGACAGGTACAGCACCGCGCATAGGTGCCCGCGTAGTTCCCCTAGACACAGGGAAAGGGGGCTACATATGGTAAATGTCAGTTAAGAAGTACTTATGCACTAGAGGAAGTTGTCCCGTTTCTGGCTCTACGTTTATTTGCGTGGCAACCTCTAAGGATTTGTGAGTGTCGTCAGATTGCATTTGGGGAATTTTTCATCAATTTTCGATTTCACGAAAAATGTCAGGAATGCATTTACTGTATTTCATTTAGCATTGTTTGCCACATTCCCGCAGAGAGCGAGAGAGAGAGAGAGTGTGAGCGATAGAGAGCAAGAGAGCGCGAGTGAGAGAGTGCAAGAGAGAGCGCGAGGGAGATTGAGGGAGAGAGAGAGGCCCTTATTCTATAACATGTGCTAACACCGGTCCGGTGATATCGCACTATGTAGAATGAGGACCAGAAAGAAAGAGAGAGACAAAGACACAGAAAGAGAATTGAGATAAAGTTTATTTTGGTATGTTATAAAGGGTAGTTAGTTAAAAATAGTGTTATAGTAAGTTATAGATAGTTATGGTTCCATAGTTATTAGTTAGTTATAGTTCCATCGCTATATTATAGGTTTACTTAGTTATAATTCTTTATTTATAGTTAGTTATCGTTATACAGTTATATCGTTATTTATTTCTAGTTTGTGTTAGTAATATAGAGTTATAGTTTGTTCTAAAGTTACAGCATTTTAATAGTTTTACTTAGATTATTAGTAGTTTATTATGATTTAGAGGTTTATATAGTTGTATTAGTAATCAGTTATATTGTTTCATGGTTTAGTTGAAAATGTAATTGTTTTTTAATTAAATGTTATTTATATATGGGGACTATTGTATACTTTAATAGGTTAACTGTGTAGGCTCACTCCAGTTTCTTCCCATCATGTGGGATAACTATGCAACGGAGATTGCCACTCCTTTGTAGAGTCTTGTCTATAGTGATGTCACTATAGGGTGTATAAAGGGAGTATAGCTCCACTCAATGTTCTAGGAACAGGTTCTTTAGAGTTCAGACTGGGGCTTCACTGTGAGTCCTGTAAATAGGTTTGTGTGTGAATAGCTAAGTGTATTAAGATGTGTTCTGTCACCGTTTGTTGTTTTCGGTTAAGGAACGTGCCCTTTCACTAAGCACCAGTAGTATGGGTCCGAGATGTTCTCCCTATTGAACAGGAGGAACATGCTTTTAGTAAGGAGTTCTCAGTGTTAGTAACTCCGGAGCGTGTTTGGATCGGCCCAACTGGAAGGTTCCTTGTGCAATCCTGATCAGATAGGTATGGAAGAAGTGTGCGGTTTACAGTAGTGGGATATAAATCCCGGAGGCCGGAGTGTATTGCATGGAGGTTTATTTAATATGGGGCTTCATTTACTCTATGGAAGTGACTGCCCATTTAAGTGTTACTACGGGTAACAAGCCAAGTACCTAGCGTAGGAGTGAGAGCTACAAAGAGGATGAAGTTCAGAGTATCATGTTATACCACGTGTTTCTGCCAAGTGAAATGTACGTCAATACAGTACCTGTGGAGCCTTCTAGAGGGATGTTAAATAAAGCACCTTTTATGTTTTACAAAAGTTCCTGGCACCCATACTTTTTCGATCTGCTTACTCACGCCCAGTATGCACCTACCCAGCACCCTGGAAAAGGTATGAGAGACTGAGCAATGCAATGTACATAGTCACATCTGATGTAGACTCCTTTGGAGCCGGGTAAGGAGAGTCACAAGTAATAGTATAGTTAGTATAGTAAAGTATAGTTTTTGTATAGGAGGTGATGAAGAGGATCAGGAGAGAAGTAGGGGAGGACAGCAGGTGAGGAGAGGAGAACAGCAGGTGAAGAGAGGAAGAGTAGGCTATTTAGCAGGGTATGGGATAAGCGTGGAAGCCACTATTATTATCGTTAATTTGTAAAGCGCCAACATATTCCACGGCGTGGCACAATGCGGGTACAGCGTTATGTAAATGAGATAAACAGAATAACACGAAATACGGACAAACAAACGCAAACAGATAGAAAAGGTCATGTTTAAAATCTGAAGGGAATAAGGGTAATGTTTAAACAAAAGCTAAAGTGGCTGCTCTTTGTGGGATGGAGTGTACCTCAGGATAGAGTATGGTCTGGCCGCACAGCTGGTCCCATTAATGTTTGGGGAGGGGGGGGTGGATAATAGTGGGTGTTAGATAGTATGGAGTTTGGTTCCGCTGCACAGCTTCAGTCAGACTTTCTCCCCTGCTGTATATGTTGGTTATGTTGGTTATGTTGGTTATGTTGGTTATGTTGGTTATGTTATATATGTTGGTTATGTTGGTTATGTTGTATATGTTGGTTATGTTGTATATGTTTGTTATGTTGTAGATGTTGGTTATGTTGTATATGTTGGTTATGTTGGTTATGTTGTATATGTTGGTTATGTTGGTTATGTTGTATATGTTGGTTATGTTGTAGATGTTGGTTATGTTGTAGATGTTGGTTATGTTGTAGATGTTGGTTATGTTGTATATGTTGGTTATGTTGTAGATGTTGGTTATGTTGTAGATGTTGGTTATGTTGTAGATGTTGGTTATGTTGTAGATGTTGGTTATGTTGTAGATGTTGGCCCGGACTAGCAAATCTCTGGTGGGTAGGACATGCATAGAACAAGACGAGCACTGTACCAGCATGGATGTTGTCTGCAGCTGGCAATGCAGAATGAGCACTGGCTTGGTTAAGCCCCCACAAAAATATAGTTTTTAATAATGCCCCTGACAAGTTAACGACTGGCACTGATGATGATGATGATGATGATGATGATGATGATGATGATGATGATGATGATGATGATGATGATGATGATGATGATGATGTCAGTGGTGGTAGAGACATCGTGGGCACCCTTATTACAGAGTCTCTTCTTCAGCTGTAAGCAAAATATAAGATAAATTAAGAGAAAAATGTCATGGGAAATGGAAACAAGTTAAAAGAAAGTAAGAGATAGAAGAGAAATAAACAAAATGAAAATGTGCGTTAACTTTAAATGCTTTACGAATGTTGTTGAAGTGCACAGAATTTTGCGAAATATTTTGCGCTCAACAATTGGCAAATGTCGCTTGATTAGTGATAAATGTGCATATATGGACCAGTCTCCATATAGGAAAGATGGGAAGCACTTGGGCTGTCCAAGTCAGCTTGGCTGCGATGGGCACATCTGCAGTTTGCGTATTCCCCTGTGTGTTGTACAGTATGTGTTGGAGTAAAACGCTAGTGCTCCATATTTTCGCATCTGTGCTTCTTCCCCACATGTTACTATCCATGGAGGTTTAACCCAAGATGTTCCTGTTCGACGGAGTGTATTGTGGCATCTGCTAGCAGTGCTGGTATCATCCATTACCTTATCACTTATTGATTAGCATTTACACGGTTCACTTACATCAGTTTGCGCCGCAGACACCAATTTTCTGTTGCCACATCTGCAGAGCTGGATTTTCTTTAACAAGTGTTCCATTTGAGTATTTCATTATTTTCCCCTCTGATTTTCATTTGTCACAAAAATGTAGAGTTATTGTTTTAACTTCATTAAACCTGGGGATTCTATGACATAAACAGAATGTCAGTGTCACACAAAAGTAGTTGTGCTGTGGGGGAAGCCAGCCCCAATCCTACCTAGAGAATTAAAAAATAATTTACATTTGTTGGACATTTTAAATATGGCCAAGATAGGGAATTTTGTACGAAGTTCTCAAGGAAACTGTGGAATTACTGCAGCAAATGTAAGTTACTTAGGTATGATACATTAGCTTAAATAGACCAAAATAAAAACAGCACACAGTATAAAGTACACTTCTTAAATACTTATAATGGAAACTTTTTGTTATGTAATACTATAAAAAGAATGGAAAAGAAGATACATTTAGAAATAACACAAAGGAAAAGAGGGCGAGAGCCTCTTTTTTTTTTAATAAAGAAGTGGAGATGGTATCTTCACATCCCATTAGAGCCACAGGACACCGGAGCATAAAGTGATTTCCCCAAGATCACAGATTGCTAGAAACCAAGGTAGGCATTGAAATAACAACCTTGTTTTTCCAAGTCTGGCTACTTAACCACTATGCCATCCATGTAGTGTGCTATTGAAAAGATTACAGCTACTACCGCAGCTTATTCTGAACATGATTTCCAATCCTTGCTTGAAATGAGTTTGGCTTTTTGGGTTGCTGGTGTTGAGCTCGCGGCTTTGGAAGCTCGCTGCCCTTACCGTCTGCACCTGACATTTCTGCCAAGTTGAAAACTAATTTTAAACCCATTTCAGGAGAATTGCTATGAATATCTCCTGCTAAAGCCAACATTTTAACAAACATTTTATGAGCCTCTTAGTGCGGAGGTTCTGCTCGGCAATGAATTGTTCTTCAGATAATTGTTTTTGAAATTCATGCATTTGATTTCAGACTATCCTATTCTCAATGCAAATGTGTGAGGCATTTATCACAAGAAGGTATAAAACACTATCATTGACTTTACAATGTTGTAAAACTTCACAATGTGATGAGTCCCTGATGGTTGTTTCTAAATCAAGTTGATGTGAGGCCTGATAAATAATCTTGAGACGTTTCAGGTGAGATTCTGAAGAACATCTATCAAGGTTTAGCTCCAACTTTCATTTTGGAGAGAAAGGTAGCTAGCTGTATCAATACAAATAATCCTTACATTCCAATATTTCAAAGATAGCAATGCAAAACTGGAATAGATTTTGAGCTGGACCAAAAGGACTAAGGGGCTTATGCAGAGAGGTACGTACCAGAAAGGCTTAAATTCGCCACAGGATTGGCATTTAATTTTGTCCTATATAGGGTACTCCGGTAGCGCGGTATTTGGCCACAATACAGCCAACTTTTGTTGGTGGGCAAAATTTACCCGAACGCGCCATTTAGTAGCTCAGATTGGCGCGTACATGCGCATCGGAGTGTCTGGCGAATTTGAATTGGCCCGCCAAGTTCTCGCCACTAACTGTTTAAATGCGGACATTTTTGCCACAAACCTGGCGAAATTGAACTTAACTTACCTCTCTGCATAAGCCCCTAAGTCGTTTCCCCCACATTGCTGTGCACTGCACGTCTACAGCCGGACTCTTCAACTTGTTCCTCCAAAGGGGCCAGATCAAAAAACATTTAGATGTACAAGGGCCACCTGCTTATTGTAATGTAAGTGTATGTTGTGATTTCTTTATATAGTGCCTAAAGCTGTACTTAGCGCTTTATAAGAGAGACAATACAGTACAGGAAATTATAGCACTATAAGTGCAACAAATAAGAACAAACAATAGGAAAGAAAAATCCCGGCCTCGGGGAGCTTACAATCTAAGTGTTATACTTTCTCCTGTCTTGCCTTCAAATACTTTCTGGGCAAGCTATCCGCCTATCTGAACAAGCTCCTTCCCCCTACCACACACAGCACTTGTCATCTGAGATCTGACTCCAAAAGACTGGTTCCAAAGGTTCAACAAAGTATCCGGCCGCTCCTCCTCCTCTTACCGTGCACCACGAAACTGGAACAATCTACCGGAGACTCTCACAGCCACCACCAGTCTAAGTTCTTGCAAAACTAAAGCTGTCTCACATTTTAATCTGGTCTGTAACTATTACATACGCCTATAATATATATACTATCTCTAACTGTGCATGCAATGTCTTGTATATAATGTATAACCCTGTTCACTTAATGTAACTATGTATTTGTAACCATGTATTTATCATTATAACTCTGTGCTCAGGACATACTGTACTTGAAAACGAGAGGTAACTCAATGTGTTACATCCTGGTAAAACATTTATAAATAAATAATATTGGGAGACTTACAGAGACTGCAGGTGCGGGAATAAGTGCAGTAGATGGCAGTGCTTGGTCACAATGGTATGTAGGAGTGACTGTGGGTGTGGGACAATAGCCACGAGTCTTAGCTAATGAAAGGCTTCATTTAAGAGGTGAGTTTTAAGGTTAGTTTTAAAGGTGGAGAGAGAAGGTGCTTGGCGTAAACAAAGTGTGAGTGAGTTCCACGGGAAAGGGGCAGTGAGGGAAAAAGGTTTAAGGCGAGAGAAAGCAGTAGAGGTGAAAGGAGAGGAGTTCGTTTTGGGTAGAATGCAGGAGACGAGCAGGGGCATAGCGAGAGATCAAAGCTGATATGTAGGGAGGAATGATGTGGAGATAAATTAAGATACATTTAAAGTTAGCAACACAAAGCCAACACTATGTTATTAGGTGCTCACTGTGGCTTCTGATACCATTATTTGTGGTTCATCTGGCACAGTCATAGACTATAGCTTAGCAAGGCCAAGTCATTATGTACATATAAATCAAATAAGGAATGTCACATATTCTATCAAAATGCAAAACGAGAACAGAAACTAAAACCAAGCAAATTTAGGCAAAACCAGAGACTTTTTTTAGAGGCAAAACCCAAACACTGTGTCACATGAGCATCTCTGCAATAAATACTTAGCTTGTCTCAGGAGCTGATCTTTCTGTTATTGGATTACCTGTTAGTCGGTGTAAAGAACAGTGTCCTCCAAAGCATAAATCCAGAATACTCGGTTTGGCAAGGTACTGTAACCCTAAAGAAATTCAACTTAATGCATACAGTTTGACATTAAAGCATTGCCCTATGTATTGGGTGAGCTTGCCAAACTGTGGCTTTATTCTTTGGAGGACTGTGACCTCCTCCCCACCCACCAAGTCACTGGTGATTCCCTAATTGATAGCAGCACGGGATAGTTGAATAGTTGCTCTGCAGAGACCACAGCTTGGTTAATCCACAGATATGAGGGGCAATTTTAACATATTTCTTGACTTATAAACATAGTGATTTTGCCTTCAGATAAAGCCTGTCTATATGTATTATCCGATACTGTAAAAGTGTATGTGAAAGAATCTCTGACTGAGATGTTTCATTGAAGTGTCGTCAATTTGAATAGGCCCGGTGCATAGGGTAGTACCGGTGTAGTATAACCTTGTCCCTTTGTGATAATATCTTAGTGTCCCTCCTGGTCTAGACAAAATATTAGCGCTCATGGTACAATACTTATACACATTAAAACAACTATTCATCAACATTCACATTGCATTCTGCGCATGTCTGTCTCCACCCTCATCTTCTGTCAATTCTGCAACTGTCTTCATATAGTTTTGATGTATAGGCACTGAGGAATAAGAAGGGAGGTAGACCTTTCTAGTAACAAACTCATTGGTTTTAGCAGGTCTTGATATCAGATTGTCCACGTTGACGGCTGAAGTTACTGATAACGTCTTCCTCTTGCTGTTTTTGCATCTTTTCACTTGCCTGTTTTTTTCTGTCATTCTGTTTTTGCATAAGGTAATGCAATATTTTCTAGCTATGTATACATACATATTCCTTCACGTTATCATTTATTTCTTATGTAACAGTAATACAAAGGTAGACAGAGGCACTCCCAATGTCAATATGAGTACAAGGACAAAGGAAAGAGACTCTTGGTGCCACTAACGCAGCAATGCTCCTATGTTCCTACAGGCCTACAGTAGTACAGTGTAGAGAAAAGATGGAGGCACACAGGTAGTTATGCAAAAATGCATAGTAGTAGATAAAACTAAAGTAACGTTTCAGGGACACAGCCCCTTCTTCAGGCAAGAGCCACATATTGTGTCCCTTTCGTGTCCCCGAAACGTTACTTTAGTTCTGCCTGCTACTATGCAGTAAACCATCACATTTTTGCATAACAGCTTGTGTGCCTCCATCTTTTTTCTACAGTTCTTATGTAACATGTTTTATTTCATTGAGAAGCAGTTACAGTAAAATAAAAGGTGGCGATGTTCAGAGACGTAACTCCAGTCTGTGAGAAGCAATTCTGGCACTAATTTATCCCTTTATAATCCCTTTCAAATGTATGAAAAAAAACTACCATTTAATTCATGAATAGTAAAAATTGTCCAACGTGCTTCCCGTGCATATTAAACATTTCATGGAGTCCAGGGAATATGTTGTAAAAACTTCTAACAATTGTTTACTTGAGAGTGTAAATACCACAATGTGCATAATTATGTTTTTAATAATACAGTGTCATTTTATGGCATGGTTATAGATTCATAAACTGATTCTAAATAGGACCAAACTAAACTATGGTAGGTAAGAATTAATACATTTGAGGTCTTATAAACACCCTATTTTTTCCAATGGTTATGGGAATGACACAGTTTGTGTTTTTCTACCAATAGGTCTTCTCAAGGAGAAACCCATATGGTCTTAACCGCTACTGTACAACATGATGTATTTACAAGCCTTATGTGAACCAATAAAAAGTATCAACACCTGTCGTGTATCTCCTCAACCTTAAACTAATCATGATTGGCATACAAGGACAGCGGCAAAGCAATATGATGCACTGCATGAGGCATTCATGCCTATTTTATTTTTTTTTAACATATTTTACATTAAATGTATATTAATACCCAGACCAAAAAATAATATCATGTTTTTCTATGGAGTAAAGAAGGTTATGTTGTAAAGGAATTAAATACTGAATTGTCCTGCAAAACATGCGACATTATTGTATATTTTATAGCTAGCAATTATTACATTACTTTATGTATAAGAACAATATATAGTGCAAATTAAAAATGGTCAGTAATTAAACCATGTCCCCGAGGAACTGTGTAACTGAGCCAGAGTAGGAATACTCCATTTTATTACTCTCATTTTTCATCTGAATAACAAAATGCTCTAATTGAGAATTTCTAACAATATTTTTCCTTTTATAGAAACCAATAAAAGGATAATTAAATTTGGGTATGTACGCTGAGGGGAGGGGAGCTCACACAAGAGCTTGGGAGATTTAGCAGATGGTAACTTAGAGCTGACATTTACTTATTGTGAATGAAGAAAGTGACACATGAAAAATGGTACCATGCTTTAAATCCAATCTCTGCAGTAGTACTGGGACTTTGTAGCAGTATTTTCGTAACCATTTTGAAGTTATCAGTTGGAGGAGATGCCACCATTATCTCATTAAGGCTAAGTGCTTCTCACTGTGAGCAAGATTTATTCCTAAATAGATAGTCACACCTATTCCTGATAACTGGCCACATGAGCATGTGTGAGGTGTGTGTGTGTGTGTGTGTGTGAATGTATGTGTGTATACACACACACACACACACACACACACACACATATTGCAGAATAAATGAGTACTTCAGTATTAGGTGATACCTTTTTTATTTGGACTAACAATTTATGTCATAGGACACCTAATATTGAAGTACTCATATATTCTGCACTATCGCAACTGGACTAACACGTATTTCCGTTATATATACACACTGTTACATAATAAGCTTACATATTTTGTAAAGTCATTAACCATATGTTTTTCTAAAATGCACATTGATACTTTGATTCTCTGGTAGAGGAGGGGTTCAATTGTGAATTAAACTGGTACAGATTTGTACTCATAGACATAGATACCCCAAATGTCACACCTTTGGACACGTGCACTTTCAGATTTTCCAGACACAAACACACCTCCTCCTCCCTGTCCAGCTGCTGATATAACCCTCTGCATGCTCGTGTGTAACATCTGTACAGCTCTCTGCACAGTGCTGCTTCTCATACACACATACATGGCTCTGACACCTCCTCCTCCCTGTCCAGCTGCTGATATAACCCTCTGCATGCTTGTGTGTCACATCTGTACAGCTCTCTGCACAGTGCTGCTTCTCATACATACATACATGGCTCTGACACCTCTTCTGCTTTGTTTGAATCCCAGCCAAGGCTACGTGTTTTTCTCTTGTTCTTGAGCAGTCATCACAGATCCGGAATCAGGGGGTACTCATCACCACTACTTTTTTTTATGTACAAACCCGAGTGACACTACTTTTTGTATATTTATAAACGTACATTCTTTATGCTTAAAGAAGAGCAGATTGCCTCTCTTCTGTGTGTGTTAAAGCATACTTAGTGTACACATATTTTGCCCCAATATATAAACGTTCAACGTTGGGTGGGGGGTGGGAAGGGGGTGAGGGTGGGGGGAGGAGGGATCAGACACAATACCGCTTAACCCCATTGACCATTCTCATTTCTTTTTCTTTTTTTTAAAATAATAGTTTTAGCCTCTGTGGGTCAATTCTACCCTGATATCATAACGAGCAAATAATTGTACCAACAAAAATATATATGTACAGTGTTGCAATGTAGAGAAGAGACACTGTGCCATATTAACCCCATTCACTGCTATATATATTAGACAAACATGCATGCATTTTGTGTGTGCTCTGCATCAGGAAAGATACCGGCTGTAGGACCCAGGGAGCTCAGGCTGGGAGCAGTTGTGTAGATCAGACAGAGACCAAGACGGTCCAGTTTTAATTCTGTCTCTAATCTTTGCAACAGCAGATCAGTCTGGGGAGGCTGCCTCTCTCTCCCCATCTCCCTCTCCCCATCTCCCTCTCCCCCTCATCTAAAGGAGATGTCACCGCGTTTGTGCAATGGAAGCAGCAAATGGGAAAGTGTCGGGCTACCCAGATGCTAAAGCCTGATCTTTTCCTGGAGAGAGAAGAGGAGCACAAGATGAAGACACTGCTGGTAAGTCCATTTCTGCAACTAATTGTGTGAGCCTATCTGGGCATCAGTGTGTCAGCCAGGGAAGGAGCTGTGCAACAAACACACACAGCCCGGTGCTTTAATTTCTAAATGGAATGGGGGTTTAGGAGGAGAAGAGAACTTTCCCACATCTTCCCCTTCTCTGCATCAACAGATCTGCAGTTACAGAAACATATGGCCATGCATTGGGCACTGAGACTGCACTGACCTGTTTCTCTCATGTGGGGCTCAAAACCAGCCAGGGATAGTTGGGGTAGTTTGATTTTTCGTTTTATGAGTTGGAAACTTGTAGGGTTTTGAAACCCTGAAGGTTGGACTGAGGGTTGCATTGTGCTTGGCTTGCTGGTCTTTACTTCACACAAAGTAGAGCAAACTCAAGACCTTGGCCACAAGCACTCAGGTGCAGCACAGCTGTCAGAACCATGTATTAACACCTTGCATACTGGAATGATTAGGACCATACAGGATTACAAGGATGTCTGTAAACGGCAACTGTATTGTAACTAGAGAGGGGGGAATGTGAAGTGCCAGAGCTTGCACATACACAGCATGTCACAGATCTTCTTACCCCCTATGCAATGACAGAACGGCTGTTTGCATGCTAACTTCTTAGGCAGTAAATGATTGTAATATAATGTATGTGAGAAGTAACTCATTGTATTTAATCTCAGCACATAGAGAACAGGCATGTAATAAAACAAGGTAGATGTTGTGTTTCTTTTAGTGGCAGCAGCGTATTGCTAAGCAATGAGCTGCTGCCCACATGCCACTGAGAGTGCAGATTGCATGTATTTGGCACATAATGGTGATCTCTGCTTCCTTTGCTGGATAGCGCCATGGGCTGGCAGTGTTCTTAGCTCTCCTCACCACCATGTGCACCAGCTTGTTGATCATGTACAGCAGCATGGGCAGTCTGAAGGATCTAACCCACCAGCATCAAGCAAACATCAGGAGAGAGACCAAGAAGATCAGCCACAAGGAGTCCTACTCCAGCCCTGCCCTGGAAGGGTACATCAGCATCTCAGACCACAAGGCAAGTATAGCATCAATCCATCTTTAAAAAAAACCCTAGGATCCCTGGGCTGACAGCCAGGCAGGCATCGTATGCTTATTCTAGGTCTGATGAGCATGATGATTGATGACCCACGCAGGCACTTTTTGGTGGGGCAGTGTTGCCTGGACGCGTGCTGCTGTATAACTGCATTGATTTTATTTTTGACATGCTGAGAAAGTTGTTCATGTGGCAGGTTAGATCAGTTTAGGATTTGTGCTGCTGATAATGCCGGATGGAAGCTGTGCCTTATCATATTTTACAAATGTAAATGTCACAAGTCCCCGATGCAGGGAGGGTGAGGGGTTGGGGGGGGGGGCAACTCCAGTCCTCAAGGGCCACCAGCAGGTCAGGTTTTCAGGATATCTCTGCTTCAGCAAAGGTGGCTCAATCTGAGCAACTGATTGAGCCATCTGTGCTGAAGCTGAGACTGTTTGAGCCACCTGTGCTGAAGCAGGGACTGATTGAGCCACCTATGCTGAAGCAGAGACTGATTGAGCCACCTGTGCTAACGCTGAGACTGATTGAGCCACCTGTGCTGAAGCAGTGATATCCTCAAAACCTAACTAGTCCTCAAGGGACACCAACAGGTCAGGTTTTAAGGATATGCCTGCTTCAGCACAAGTGGCTCAGTATTTGATTGAGACACCTGTGCTGAAGCAGGGATAGCCTGAAAACCTGAAGTGTTGGTGGCCCTTGAGGACTGGAGTTGCCCACCCCTGCCCTAATGTCTCCTGAGCCTCACATTGTGGCGCTGTGGGATTTTAGAGAATGAGGGCATGCATTAGGATACAGCCTCCCTTGGTGCTGCTGCCCTAATCACAGAGATACAAAGCCATTCTAATCTTATAGCCAGGGCAGTACACGCAGCATGTACACTGAGAAAGCAAAAGCAACAGGGATCTCCCCAGCATAGGTTTCTATGCCATTCTCCTCTGCTTGCCAGTATTTGATTTTCTCCGCCCCTCTGTCTAGTGACCCCAGGGACCACCCACTCTCATTATTGGGTTTGACAGGTTTTTCAAAGAAGCCAAGAATATTCTGTAATTGAAGGCAAATCTCATTTTTAGAAAGAATGCACAACATTGGAACATTTAATTCCCACTTTAAGGTAGTACATACGAGGCAGGTACGTGTATTTAATATATGACACTGATTTACAATAGAGCATTACAAAAGATATACCTTTAGCACCTGTGCTAGGGGTGATGCGGAAATTGCGTTTACTTTCTCTGTATCTGTTATTATTGTTGCTAAACCCAAATACTGTATACTAAGATTTGTGTTTTACTTTCTATTATAAAAGTGCCTTAGAAACTCAAGTTAGTAAAAACACACAGTCACAGTTTTGCAGTAAAATGCTATATACTGTATATAATAGAAAGTAAAACACAAATCTTAGTATACAGTATTTGGGTTTAGCAACAATAATAACAGATACAGAGAAAGTAAACGCAATTTCCGCATCACCCATTGCACAGGTGCTAAAGGTATATCTTTTGTAATGCTCTATTGTAAATACAATTCTGCTATTTTGTATTTTCACTATATATATATATATATATATATATATATATAGTGAAAATACAAAATAGCAGAATTGTAAACAATTATCTTAAAAAATTAAATGGACTTACATGTAAGATAATGTGAAATTTATATATATATATATATATATATATATATATATATATATATATATATATATATATATTTTTTTTTTTTAACCACAACGTATAAATCTTACATGGAGACTGCATATGAGAGTCAGTGTTTTATTACATGGGGGATATGAGCATTGGGAGTTAGATAATACTGTAGTAGTGAGCAATGTGAATGAAACTGTCAGTGTGCAAGTCTAGATTGATTGATGATGTCTCAAGGTTGATAGAACTGCTTTGCTTCATGTCAAAGGCTCTCAAACTTATTGCTGAAGATTAAAGCTGCACTAGGATATAGCAATGGGCAATGAATTAGCACACATCTGGATATGTGCTTCATCAGCAGCTGAATGGAATATACTGTATATAGGTATTGCAAAAACATGGTCTGGGCTATGAGTCCATTACAAAATCCTTGCTTTATAGGGCTGGTATTCAGATTTGGAGGTGGAAGATTAACTTCTTGTTTCACCATTATCCAGGACGTTATACATACATAACTTCAATGTATAGTAAAATATACTATTTGAGGTCTGCCCTTATTCCCAACCAAATCAGTTGCTCTCCAAAATCATTTTCAACAGGTTGTATTAGATCTACTATAAGAGTTTTATTTTGCATGTTCCACTTCTCTGTCACACTGTCTGTGAGCTTCTCCAACATCTAACTTAGCCAGGAATGCAGCTCCATGCAACCTTAATTGGGGGTTTACTCACCAAAGTACAACAGCCATTATCGATAATTAACAGCAGCAGGAGTGCACATTTACAATCTATAGAAGCAACTAGTTCCTGCGGTGTCTCTTGCTCACTGAATTATAGTTATATATGCACTTCTTTTTTTAATGTCCAAGCTGCAAAACTGGGACAAAAAGAGGGAGGGGGGAATAGCACCAGATTATCAAAGAAATCCCATTGAAAGCAATAGGGAGACGTTGATAAATGACCCACATTTTTTTAACCAGCTATAGAGATTAAGGGGGTGGTGTATCAAAGTCTCCAGATGCAAAAAACGTGGGCAAAAGTAGCACCAGATTGATCAGGAAAAGAATTCCATTGAAAGCATCAGACTTTGTTTATTTAATACATTTGGTAATATTTTCTCCCCCCGTTTTACAGCCTTGATGCAAGAACCCAAAAGAAATGGGTTCAAAGCACCCCACTATTTGCACTCATTACCTGCAAATAGTGGGGTGCTTTGAACCCATTTCTTTTGAGTTCTCCCTGTTACATATATTGTTTTACCTCCCTTGCACCTACCCTTCCATTAATAGGACTAAGACTCTATAGGTGAGCAGTTTTTCTCTATTTTTTTGATGCAAGAACCCCTAATTATTAACGCCTCTGTGCGCAATGTGATGCACTAAAAGCCCCATTGGAAGAAATGGAATTTGTCTCTTTAATAAAATAGTGTTTTTTTACAGTGTTGTTATTATTATTATTATATCTATTTTATTGAAAATGACTCCGAACATCTCAGACTGCCTATCTTTGTTATGCAGCTAAATCCAAAGCTGTGGGATCTATATTACCTTGTAACGCACATATATAGTTTAAAGAATAACTTAAAACACAGCAACAGTGGCAGAAAAACCGAGGAATACACATAGTGCAAAGTATTTCCTCATATCCCCAAATCAGCTTATATATTTTTTAAGGGGTGGTCCCTGCTAGGACCAAAGTGTCATCATTTCGGTGGGCAGTGATATGGATACGGGGTTATATCTGGGTGATTGGTGCCATTTTGCCAGAATCTGACACAGATAACTATTTCTAAATCCTTTTTTAAAGTTGGTTTGTGCATAGGGTTACCAGGTGCCTTCTCCGAAAATACTGGACCCAATGGTGAAAGGTGCATCAGGTCACGATGTCCAGGGAGGAAAATACCGGACACATACATGTCCAGTATTACAGTACCTCTCATTTTTTACTGGGCAGAGTATCCAAATACAGGACAGTCCAGTTCAATACTGGACACCTGGCACCCCTATTTGTGCACAAGGGGAGCTGGGGCGCCTTTGTGTGTGATGTCACTGTGTTTGTAACAGGCGCTTGCTCAGTGTCTCCCTCACCTCGCCCTTATCTTTATTGACTCTCTAACAAGGCCATGCTGGGCTAAGGGTAAAGAAAACACTTCATTAACTAACACTCTGCTACTCAGAAGTCCCTAAGAAATGCACATTCTAATTCATTTCCAGAAAAACTAAATAAGCCAAATATTTGCTATCAGCATGGTTACATGAGGTTAATGAAGCCAATTAGATTTCAGTTCTTTACAAGAGGTGCTTTGTGTACGGCTTCGCGGACGTGCTGCTGTAATGGCTTTGCGATGTTCATAAAAGTACACGCAATCTGCAGCCGCTCACCGAGGTATAAATTCACAGATATGAGCAAATTGCCTGGATTTGGGGAGTCAGTTAATTTGCTTCATTATAATAACACAAGGGAAACAGTGCTGTGTTATTAATAACACCGGTTCTATATTAACACCTGTCCTAGTGTTAAACTCTGTACAAAAAAAGGATGGAGGTTAGATTTACCCCGAGAGAATTCGCTTAGATCTGTGCTTCAACTGAGCCACCTGTGCTGAAGCTGGGATATCCTGAAAACCTGACCTGTTGATGGCCCTTGAGGACTGGAGTTGCCCGCCCCTGGTTTAGATACTGTGATATGGAAGTTATCTTCCTGGTGAGCATAAAACATATACCATTTTGTGCAAAACAAAGCTATAGGTTATAGGTTAATTCATGCTGTTCTATGACTTTTTAAAGCAGTTGTGTTTCTGTTTCTTTACTACGAAGTGTTTAATTTATAACCCGATAGTCACCCAAATTAAATGATGTGTTATTTGCACCATTAACCTTACGTATGATAAAGATACTTCTAATTGCAGTTCTATGATTAGTCAATAAGAACAAGTCTGCATACATCTTCACATTGTGTGATAAACATCAATCCTTGGCAATGCATTGCCATATTCTCAAACCAAAGGGCTTAAATACATATTATTCTTGTTTTCTTTTATGATATTCCTTTTGCATAAGGAGTCAGGGTAGTAACCAGAGTAGGAGACTTAGGGTGCAAAATAAAAAATGTTTGCCCACTTCATGATTTCCATGTAGGATGGTTATCTTCTACCTTATCACCTTTTCTAAACAGAATTAAACATCTGAATGAAAAGTTCAGTCCGTGCTCTGGCTCTTTAAGCTTGGATTGTTGATCCCTCTCAGTTCTCTTGCTGCTTCTGTGTTTATGAGGTGTCTCCCCCACCTCCAAATGTGGTCTCCACCGGAACCCCGATGGTGATACCAATATCCGCAAAACAAGAAAAAACACAAAAGCGCACCAAGATGAGAGATAGATATTGTATTAGCAACAAATAATAAAATTAGTAACTTACATATAAAATTTCTTTAATAATCCCCGATCTGGTGTCTATCACAGGAGTAGGGCATCACATAGGAAGTATGAAGGGTAATCTCAGTTCTGAGAGTTCAGACCCGCGCGCTGGGGCTGTCTCTGTTCACTCTCCTGTCCTCCACGTGTGGTAGCGTGGTGCAGAGTGTAGCACACATGTGCAGGAACCGGGGCCTTCAATAGGTGTCCTTAGGATGCCTGTCCGTTTTTGATAGCATAGAAACGATCGGAAATAAGCAGGAACGGTACACTTGAGTGTGTACTGGTGGTGGGTAGTAAAACCGCCAGCCACAACAGTCGCGACGCGTTTCGTTTAACAAAGTAAACTTCTTCAGGCGATATGAAATCGCCTGAAGAAGTTTACTTTGTTAAACGAAACGCGTCGCGACTGTTGTGGCTGGCGGTTTTACTACCCACCACTAGTACACACTCAAGTGTACCGTTCCTGCTTATTTCCGATCGTTTCTATGCTATCAAAAACGAACAGGCATCCTAAGGACACCTATTGAAGGCCCCGGTTCCTGCACATGTGAGAATTAAACATCTGGTTACCATGTTTCCCAAGCAAATGATTCCCATTATTGATGGGGATGCCTTATCTCAACCTCTTGATTATACTGTAGCCAAGCATCAACTTTAAAGTTTAAGCCTTTAATTGTTACATACATTTCCTAAAGAGTATATTCAATTCTGATTCTTTTGAGCTACAGTGAAATGCATCACTTTTGAAAATAATTTCCCAAAAATATCCCATTACATTTTACCAGTGTGGAGACAAGTCCAGCCTTGCAACATATCATTCTGTATGCTTTCTAGAACAAATGCATTGGATAACCTTGTGTTTAACAGTTGTAAGGTTATTGGGGTGTAGGCACACACAGAGTGAAAAGATGAAAATCATTCAGTAGTTATGAAAGCGTCGTTCCCAAGGGTGGTCTGTGTCTGCGTCATTTTAATCAACAATACCAATATAAATAATATACAAAATGGTAACGCAGAATTTATTTCAAACTACTGTATGGCAAAGCTTTACTCTGCTCATGCTTGAACTTCATTATTCGACTGAGCCACTGATTGAGCCACCTGTGCTGAAGCAGGGATATCCTTAAAACCCGATGTGTTGGGGTGTCTTGAGGACAGGAGTTGAGCACCCCTGATCCAGACCAATGTTTATCACAGTGATATAAGAAACACACTCCATAAGATCCACTGGGTAACATCACTACCACGGTTTATATGGCTGTAGTCTTAAAACATTAGTAATTCAGAGCAGTTACCAAAATGCACAAGGGGAACGGCATTGACCCATCCATTAGACTGAGCATTTTAGAGAGTTAGCATTGGTAAGTTTCTGTGGATGTGGCAATATTTCGTACAAAGAACGAGCGCTGAAGACATGTTCAGCTTGAAATGAGCTCTGGGTTCGATATTGTTCCCATTGCTGACTTGTGCACCGTTCTAACATAGATAATTCACTGGGAATGGGTAGTCATGACCTGATTAGAAGCTGGAGAGACTGGGCACATCTTGTTTTTTTAACAGCACTTTAATACATATATACAGTGCACAGCCAGAACAGGGAGATATTGGCATGGTGCTGCTAGAATAATGTAGGAGGAGGTTTTATCAAACCAAAAAATACATTGTAAACATGTTATTTATTGGTTTGCAGCCGGGAAATGTGAATTAGACATATTATAGGTGATGATAAAGAATCATATTAAATAAACGGTGCTATTCAATAAGGCATCTTACAGGCTTGGAAGGAGTCTTGTGGAATAGTGCTGCTTCGTAAATATGGGTATTCATCTCTCGCGAATAATTGTATTTTATTCAAACACAAGAGTCTTGGAAAGACATGTCATCACAGCAAATGGAAAGAAATGTTTCCCATGTTTTCTCAGTAACTTTAAGCTAAGATTTGTGTTGCATGTCTTTATTTATAGAGCATAGTAAAGATTCAGTCTTGCACACCATAAATAATACAATAGTAGCAAAATACTTGCGTTTTTTTAGTACCGGTGCATCTTGGTTCAGGGGAAAACCTGTCTGGAGAAATCCTAAGTATAAGCAAAGGAAGGGAGATCCAGGCACTACGGATTTGAAATGAAGATTTATTCTGTCAAAAGCACGACGTTTCGAACCACACAGAGTTTTTTATTAAGTCACTTGATAAAGAACTCTGTGTAGTTCGAAACGTCGTGCTTTTGACAGAATAAATCTTCATTTGAAATCCGTAGTGCCCTTGATTTTCCTTCCTTTGCTTTTATTTATACAGCGCCATTAATGTACATAGCGCTTCGCAGCAGTAATACATGCGACAATCATATAAATAACAAATAATATAAATAACACATAAAGGGGAGAAGCGCTTCAGACATAAAAGTAACATTTTGGAAAGGGAGTCCCTGCTCCAAAGAGCTTGCAATCTAATTGGTTGGTTGGAAGGACGTACAGAGACAGTAGGAGGGCGTTCTGGTAAGCGCGTCTGCAAAGGGCCAAACTTTATGTATGCGGTGTAAAACTATCACTCATAGAGCTACTCATATGCTTCCTTAAGCAGGTGTGTTTTGATTTGGGTCTTAAAGGTGGATAGAGAGGATGCTAGTCAGATATTGAGGGGAAGGGCATTCCAGAGGTGCGGGCAGTCAGTGAGAAAGGTTTAAGGTGGGAGAGGGCTTTAGATACAAAGGGGGTAGAGAGAAGACATCCTTGACCAGAACGCAAGAGTCAGGATGGTGCATAACGAGAAATTAGGGCTGAGATGTAAGGAGGGGTAGAGGAGTGTAAAGCTTTAAAAGTGAGGAGGAGAATTGAGAGTGTGATACGGGATTTGATAGGAAGTCAGGAGAGGGATTTCAGTAGGTGAGAGGCAGGCAGGCCAGACAGCAGGAGGTTACAGTAGTCGAGACGGGAGAGAATGAGGGTCTGTGTCAGAGTTTTTGCAGTCGAGCAACAGAGGAAAGCGCGTATCTTTGTGATACTGCGGAGGAAAAAACGACAGGTTTTAGAAATGTTTTGAATGTGAGAGGAGAATGTGAGAGAGGAGTCGAGTGTGACCCCCTAGGCAGCGTGCTTGGGATACTGGGTGAATCATAGTACTTCCAACAGTAATGTGGAAGATTTCAGATTATCAACAGTTTTCCAATGAGGTGTTCTCAAATTTGTAGTTTAAAAGATTAAACCAAAGTGACTTTTTGGTTGGGAACACCAATAAAGGTCTTTTAATAAATGATATTTGTTATTTTGTTCTCCCCCCCCCCCCTACACTCAGTGCTATAAGTAATAATCACTCATCCAAACTGCTTGCAGTGTATATATCAGACGAGGCAGAGTATACATTTTGGGCATCGCTTTCCTGATGAGGTATCCTGCACAATGACAATCTTTGAGTAATAATAAAACACAGCTTTGAAATGAGCTCAGAGGGCAGATCTAAGTAAACACTTAAGTGTTTGATTTATTTAGAGCACTGGCACAACACACAAAGTCACACACTTTTAACTTAATATTTAGTGTATGGTTGGTAAACTTCTACTTAAATGTAAAAGGCACTATTTTTTAAATCTATTTAAATGTAAAAAGCACTGTTTTTTAAATCTATTTAAATGTAAAAGGCACTATTTTTAAAATCTATTTAAATGTAAAAGGCACTATTTTCTAAATCTATTTTAATCTTAGGGGCGTTATTTTCTGCAGGTCACTGCTAGAGCATTAGAACAGCGTATCAGGCCACATTTGCGTTGGTATGACTGATCGCTTGTCAGCAATATTCCCTATGTGTTGGATGGCTCTTTGGTGCCAACTCGGCATTTTCCCATCTTTGATACTTTCTCTGACAGAAGAGCGTGACATCTGGAGAGGCCGTATTGTCTGTAGCGCTGGCTCTCACTGCCACACTGGGAAACTTCTAACAACTATAACGTACAGAACCTTAGTCATTGTAGAGAAAAATAGAGATTTATCTAAAAATAGTCATATGACATTACAATCAGAACGAATCAGTTATAATAGAAACTTACAGCAATAGGATACATAATGCAGCAGTATAGCATTCTATTTCTTAAAGCAGCCATCCCCCCAGAAGCCTGTATGGGTTTAACTCTTATAATGTTAATATCTTGCACCACAAACATGTCCCGCTCTTGTTTTTTTTGAGTGTTAACATTTGTAGTTTTCTTTATCTCTAGTGTCTGATGTTGGTGTGGTAACCTCGGACCCCAGTGACATCAAAGAGCCACTTCGGACAATACAGAATAAGGCCCTTAATCCAGGGGTTCTCAACTCCAGACCTCCCAACACATCAGGTTTTAAGGATATCCCAGCTTCAGCACAGGTGGCTCAATCCGAGGCTCAGACTGCACCTCTGATTGAGCCCCCTGTGCTGAAGCAGCGATATCCTGAAAACCTGACCTGTTGGGAGATCCTGCGGGCTGAAGTTGAGGACCCCTGCCTTAATCCGTGCGTTGAGTGCCAGAAGAGCCTTGTTGGCGCTCACAGTGCAGAAGTTAAATATAATTATCGGTTTCTCCGTGGTACACAAAGGAGATTCCATTATTATAAGGAGAAATCTTTAGATTGTCCATTCTTATAAAGTGAAGCACTCACTTCAAACGTGGCAATGAAGCAAAAACATGCAGCATGCAAAAGCACAATATAAAAAACAATGTGATCTTCTCCTCTGACAGCTAATCCTGCTTTCTAGTTCATGCATTGCTTTTTGGGGCTCTAGAAGCAAGATTTATTTATAAAATGTTTAACTAGGAAGTAATACATTGAGAGTTACCACTCATTTTCAAGTATGTCCTGGAAATAGAGTTAAAATGACAATTAATACATGGTTACAAATCATAGTTACATAAGTGAACAGGGTATACATTATATACAAGACATAGCATGCACAGTTAGAGATAATATATTATAGGCATATGTAACAGATACAGACCAGATTAAAATGTGAGACAGCTTTAGTTTTGAAATAACTTAGACTGGTGGTGGATGTGAGAGTCTCTGGTAGGTTGTTCACGTTGTGGGGTGCACGGTAAGAGAAGGAGGAGCGGCCGGATACTTTGCTGAACCTTGGGACCATGAACAGTCTTTTGGAGTCTGATCTCAGATGATAAGTGCTGCATGTGGTAGGGGTGAGGAGCTTGTTCAGGTAGATGGGTAGCTTGCCCAGAAAGTATTTGAAGGCAAGACAGGAAAGGTGAACTTTGCGCCTGGACTCAAGTGATGACCAATCTAGTTCTTTGAGCATTTCGCAGTGATGTGTGTTGTAGTTACATTGGAGAACAAAACGGCATATTGAGTTGATGGATAGAACTGTTGTGGAGACCAACTTACCAATAAAGATCCCTTATTTGAATCTGTTTTATACACATTGTATACACATTGAGCCTCGCTTTAAGGTCAATGTAGCAGATGGGAGAGTTTTTCAAGGACCGCCCGTGACTGTGATTTAAGCTTCCTGCAGCTTTAGGAAATCAGGAAGCTTTGTTTCCATTCAGAAAGGAATGAAAAACGTTCCCTTTTAAACAAAGCCTGGCAAACTAACCCTAATACCCTAGCAGCCCGCTCGTGCGCTGCACCCTGCTCGGCCGGGTGACTCGTGGCCGGCTAGGTGCGTGCTCGTCTGGGGGCGCGGCCACGACATCACGGAGCTGGTTCGTCCTCATTGGACGAACCTTTCACGTGACGCACTTTTTGCTTGGTCTGCAAGCATCTAAGCGTTGAGCATGCGCAGGCGCCTGCTCACGCTGGCCACACGCATTGCCTCAATGTATTTCAGAGCGGCCAGCGTGAGAGCGCGCGCCCGCTCGGCACCACCTGACCGAGGCCTTAGGCTGAGTCCCCACTGGCGCTGAGTTCGCTGAGCGGGCGGCGCTTGGCGCGGTTACTTGCATATATATATATATATATATATGCAAGTTCTGGCTCGTGCGCATGCGCAGGCACACACGCTTGGCTCTTTTGTAAATAAAATGTTTAAACTTTCCTGCTTGCTCAGATAGCCCGCAATTGCGCCCCCCTCCTCCCCCTGCGAGCACGTGCGCAAGTTGCAGGACACCCGGCGCTCGTGCTCTAAGCATGAGCGCGCTCAGCGCCAGCGGGGACTCAGCCTTATCCTTCCTTGTTGCTCCCCTATATGTGTACAGTAGGTCTTGGTTGTGGGTCTGGGATGGGATGCCCTCCCTATGCTCCTACACGTGCACCAGTACTGAGTTTTCTTGGTGAGTAACGCGTCTGAAAAAGTTTGAAATAAGTAATAAATTGTACAGGTTAAAAAACCAATACATTCATATTTTACACGGAAGGGATTTAAAAAAAAAAAAAATCATACAGTTTTGGGAATCTGTTAGAACAGGAGTGGCCAACTCCAGTCCTCAATGGCCACAAACGGGCCAGGAATTAGGGATATCCCTGCTTCAGCACAGGTGGTGCAGTCTTCGATTGAGCCACCTGTGCTGAAGCAGGGAAATCCTTAAACCTGACTTGTTTATGGCCCTTGAGGACTAGAGTCTCCTCCTACCCCCCTTGTTATAACAACAAAATATATTAAGAGAAGCAAAACAATGTAGAATCCAGTATCTGTGTAAAATGTTCTTCAATATGTTGTTATGTTAAGCACAAAAACATAATAATATATTTTCACCTGCTTCAGTCAAAAGTGTCACCAATAGCCATGTCCTCCCTACTTTACTTAAACCTATTCCACTTGTTGAGAAGTGGGTTAATGCACAGTTAAGAGTGCATTTATTTTTATCTGTGTGCATGGAACTGGGTCCGATGCTAATTGAGGGTTAACCTGCTTCTCATCGTGTGAATAGTATTTGCATTAATCATTCTCCTTAATCCGCGTGGTACGTACAGACAGTAGGTGATGTACATTAGTGGGCAAAAAGGTTCTATTGTCTTCCCCAGCATTTTGATTTAGCCGAGTTCCCTAAGGGGTTCAAACCCTTTTTCTGGGTCTGAGTAAGGATAATGACAAATAGCGGTTTGGTGTAAAGGAGAGGAAAGAAGTGGATTAGCAATGTAATATATGAATTCTCCTCTTCACCGTTTGTCTTTAATTTAACAATAAAATGAATGCACATAAACGGCATCCTGCAGTTCCCCAGCCCAATCTGCACATCCTGGGGAAGTATTTTGTGAGCTCATTTCCTTCACCCCCACGAAGATGTACTGTACCTCAGCTGTAAATGGAGAACATGCCTGCGTAATGGTCGTGACAGGCAGAGTAACGCACTTAATCAACAGCCTCAAGAGCAAATAGTGACTCAATAATTTGCTGTATGTGAGAACACACTGCAGGCCATCATTAGGTTGAGTAAAGTCATTTAAAAATAACAAATCTTTTATTTCCTGTAAAGCAACATATTCCCCCCCCCCCACCCCCACCCCCACCTACATGCAGGGAAGTGAAAAGGGTCCGACAAGGACACAGGGTTCCTCCCTCCGTTTATATAAAAGGGAAGCACGTGTGGAGCTCCACGCTGGGAGGACTGATCACAAAGCATCCTATACAGCAGGGGCGCTAAACTCCGGTCCTCAAGAGCCCCCAACAGGACAGGTTTTTAAGATATCCCTGCTTCAGCCAGGTGGCTCAATCAGTCCCTGCTTCAGCACCGGTGGCTCAGAATCTTTCACTGAGCCTCTGATTGCACCACCTGTGCTGAAGCTGGGATATCTTGAAAACCTGACCTGTTGGAGGGGCGTGAGGACTGGAGTTGGGCCCCCCTGCAGGACCTCACTATCTTGTTGATTTTCACCCTACAAGACGCCCCATTTTGTATCTTTGTTCATAAACGCTTTTCCACTTTTGTTCCGTCTGGACGGTTTATAAGAATGGATACTTTGACAAGGAGGATTGAGATATACTTACCTTTATTCTTTGGATATCCATTCTCACCTTAATGCCTGTACGGGACTTTTATTAGGAACGTTTCCTATTTGGGATTTATTTGTGCCTGTATTGGTTACGATTTTTGTATATTTATTTATGTATGCAATATTATCACTTCTCTCCCTCTGGGGGTGTGTGTTTTAGACCTGTGAGGATGAGATGTTAAGGGACATTGCAGAGGTTAGCCTTTTGATAGACAATTCTGTCCTATTTATATCAAATACAAATATCATCCCCAGTCTTCAAGACCCTCTCCAAACCGGTCACGTTTTCAGGATATCCCAGCTTGAGCCACCTGCGCTGAAGCAAGGATATACTGAAAACCTGTCCTGTTTGGTGGCCTCTGAGGACTGAGCCACTCCTGACCTAAACTCTCTCCCCTTTCATATTTTCATGTACTTATTGCTCACTAATATATTACCATACACATCTTGGTCACTATTCCAATCATAAATGAGACTTTTTTTTAATGTGATCCCAGATTAAATTTTTCAGTGAGCACTTTTCCTTTTCTAATTGTTTCATTCTAAATGATGATGTCTGTATCTAAATAATCAAAATAAAAACATATTTACATTATGGCCAGCCAAGAGAATAATGAAGGCTTTTTTTTTTAATATCACGTAGGTATTATCTCAATTCATAATGATTGCTACTCTGCAACACAATGTGCTGCCACAAGGGCGGTGACATTAGTTAACTACAACAATATGCTGGGTATGAAGTGTTTCATTCTGTTGAGTGGTAGAGAAGGATTTTGTGTATCTTTCCACTTTAAATATAAAAACTGTTTTACTTTACTTTCCCATTTATTAGCTAATTTTACTACACAACTCAAGGCATAAAAGTGGTAACGCCTATTTAGAATACAAATAGACATTAATTTGCAGAATGTTTTTACTTTGCAGAATGTTACAATACTTTATGTAGATGTAACTGCTCTATTTCTACAGCCTGTACTTGCAATGGGATGGGGGGGGGGGAGGACAGGTAACAGATAGCAGCCCCTGACGAAGCCGCATTGGAGAAACGCGTAGGGCCTGTGTTTGCAGTGAGAGGCAGACGCAGTGATTAGCTGACTAGCAGAATTCTCATTACGGAGCCGGAGTCTGCAACCCCACAGCAGAGAGAAGATCCCGCGAGAGTGTCGGATGATCACATGACGCGGAAGTGACTGTGAGAGTTCGCCGAGACTGGAGTCGGTGGCAGTGAAGTACTGAGTGTGAGAGACTCATTTTAATACTCTCAACTGTGTTCTTTTAATCTGGAAAGTGTGAGTGAAACCCTACAAAGGTTTTTTTAATATATATTTGTAATACATGGTTTTACACTGTATTGTTCCTTTCCCTGCCTTATCCCTGTATGGGATCCGTCTGTGAGACGGAATCTATGCATCCGGGTTTATTGTGACAGCTGTGGAATAGAACGGCTGCAGCTGTCTGAGAGTGTGGGAAGTTTTCAGCTGAGATACATGGAAATCCCAAGCAGAGTTCCTGATCCCAAAAGTGGATACAAGGCTTATACTTATTAAGCTAATTGTAAGTGCATATCTCCCTAATATTAGTCATTCACATTATTGGACGTACTACCCTATGATGGTTTTCTCTTTCTCTCCCCAATATCTTTGCGCCTAGGTTACTCTTCCTGCATATATATATATATATATATATATATATATATATATATATATAGCGCAGCATCCTCATGTATTGTGTATTGCATATATATACACACACATATGCAATACACAATACATGAGGATACTGCGCTATTGCCCCTTATATTAGTCCCAGGGTCCAATACGGAAGCCACCTAGGCCAATATTATTGCCCGGCACTGCGTTGGAGCTCCTATCTCAAAATGGCATATTGTCGCATTGTAAACCTGTTAAGGGTGAAACATTTATGATGTGTGTGTGTGTGTGTGTGTGTAATACACATAATGTAGGCAGGGTACTCAAAAGTTGTGGGAAAGGGCCTCCTGGCTGACTGTTATTCGGTTGCGTTTTAACAGCCCGGAAAGTATCTGGATGTCTCTTGCTGTGCGCTCGTCTCCTCTCTTTCTCTTTGTGTGTAGGGATGTGTTTCTGCTGATGTCTCTCACTTTCTCTCTCCTTTGCTGGCAGTCTCCTGCAAGCCTCCTCTTTCACCTCTGTGAGGGTCAGGTTGACTCTCTTGACTGTCACTGTCACTTGGGCTGTCTCTCTGTGTGCTTCTCAGACTGTCACTCCCTATCTCTGTCTCAGACTTTCACTATCTCTGTCTCAGACTTTCACTCCCTATCTCTGTCTCAGACTGTCACTCCCTATCTCTGTCTCAGACTTTCACTATCTCTGTCTCAGACTTTCACTCCCTATCTCTGTCTCAGACTGTCACTATCTCTGTCTCAGACTGTCACTATCTTTGTCTCAGACTGTCCCTCCCTATCTCTGTCTCAGACTTTCACTATCTCTGTATCAGACTTTCACTCCCTATCTCTGTCTCAGACTGTCACTATCTCTGTCTCAGACTGTCACTATCTCTGTCTCAGACTGTCACTATCTCTGTCTCAGACTGTCGCTATCTCTGTCTCAGACTGTCACTATCTCTGTCTCAGACTGTCACTATCTCTGTCTCAGACTGTCACTATCTCTGTCTCAGACTGTCACTATCTCTGTCTCAGAATGTCACTATCTCTGTCTCAGACTGTCACTCCCTATCTCTGTTTTTCTTCTTACCCGATCCCATATCTCCTGTCATGTATCGCCAGGCAGAGCAGGGGCAGTGTCTCTTATTCCTTATCTCAGGGGTGCGCAAACTTTTTAGTCTGTGCCCCCCTGCTCGGGCTCCACCCGTTTCTGATGTCATGTGATGTCACGTTCCCATGGCAATGCCACGTCATGTGACCCCATGCCGTTGCCATGGCGACATGCCGCCGGAGCCAAGGGAAAGAAACTTGTAGAAGTCTTGCGTGCCCCCCCGACATTTCATTTAAATGCTTTGGTGAAGAGCGTGGGGCCTCTGTAAGCGCCACGCCCCCCCCCCCCAGAAATGTTTTCACGCCCCCCCAGTTTGCGCACCCCTGCCTTATCTCACCATGTGATAGGTGGAGCAGATTCATTCTGTATTGTCCACAGTAAACATATATTTGTAGCAGGGTCTACATAGATAGCATATTTCTTAGGAATGATAATCAAAAGTAACAATAATTAATTGTTAATGTATTACTAGCTTTTTATAATACACTAAATTGTACAGCATTTTTGCATCACTTATGCCCACAATCATATCAAGCATTATGGATGGTGTTTTTTAATATTTGGAAAGGGGGTGTTTGTTGTGTAGGTTTTTGAGCCTAAAGGGCTCCAAATTCTAGTCATTTAGAGTTTTCGAGGAATCAGAGGTTATAGAATAAACCCTAGATCTAAAGCCTATTATGCACACTATGAAAAGACATATTACAGTACTAGTAGTAGGTTATTCTTAATCTTAACTCATGCCAGTGCTTTTAGATCTCCAATAGATGTAGCTGTATTATATAGGATCCTTTTTTAAATTTAGTTTTTAAAGCTGGTCATAAAATAATTCAACGGCTTTACTTCTATCCAAAAGTCACCACCAAGACTCTATTTAATTAAAAGTGTATTCACTTTCACTCATGATAGAAACAGGGGAACACGTTCAAACAAATATAAGCACTCCTTTCTGGGGTTTATCTGGGGTTTATACGGACTAAAACTGACCTTTCTGATCAGATGAGATTAGGGTTGCCAGGTGTCCGGTTTTGAACCGGACAGACCGGTAATTTGACCCTCTGTCTGGTAAAAAAATGAGTGGCAATACCCGACATGTATGTGTCCAGTATGACTATAATCTGGTCAACAAAACTTAAAATCTTTAAGCATGGTGTTTGGCATTTTTAAGTACTGTATACCTTGGGCATTTTGTATGGAAACGTTTCCAAAATAATGGGACGGTGATGATGATGTGTAAGTAAAACTTGGCCAACATGAAGACTGGAGGAAATTAAGATATGTTGACATGAAGGACTTGACACATTGATGATTATGGAAGGTGGACATGAGATGAGGTCTTAAACAGTACTGATAATGAGTCTCTGCTGTGAAATTAATATATGTACCTTCTGCCTTTGACTAACACTACTATATAGTTCCTTGTCCTAAGTATATAATGTACACTTAAATTATTTCAAAGTTTTGCTTCCAGCAAATATTTTTCTATGGGTTTTAGTGTATTAGCAGCATCCATTATTTCTGTGGTTTTCATCTAAACATAATAGAAAGTGTTCTGCAAACTGTAGTCCTATTGTTGAATGAAAAATTATTTTGCCCGTGGCTACAAAAATGTCAGAGGTAAATAGAATAGCAGTAATTATGGTTGGCACAGAACATCAATCTTAACCGTATTATCCAAGGAATAGAAAAGCAGTGATATGTACAGTATGTGGTGCCAACATGTGTATATATTGCAGACAGGTGCAGTGGGAGCGATATTTTACGCAAGGTCTTTCACTTGCAAGGTATGCTGTGTACCTGAAATAGCTGCTACTTTTGTATGAATACAACTATTGTTAGGAACATGAGAAAGATTACCTACATTATCATGTTTTTCTTCTCTTGAATACGCAAGAGATGTATCATGTACATCTTAAATTCCGTGTATACATACAGAATGGACTTCCAATAATGGATCTTTCTTCATAGATTGATGTTTCGATGCCAGCTTGTGGACCTTTTTCTCTTCAAGAATGGTGGACAAGCTGGGACCGAGACGTCGATCTGTGACTAAAGATCGATTATTGGAAGTCCGTGCGAGTGCTGCTTCTTCTTTTCCTTAAGCTTCACCAACGACCCCTCAGAGCCAGCACGCACCCTTGGCAGGTCGCCTAATTTACGCGTGAGTGCTCTGTATCTGCTTCATTCATACAGAACGGAACATGTGTAAATTACACCATTACTTTTAGCTATTCTTCAAAAACTCAAAAGATGAACATTACCCAAAGGGAAATATACATCCTCTTTATCTCCTATGTGTTCAATGTAAAGACAGGATATCTCTGTACATGACAACATGGAAACCGATTTAATTCTGTAGGCCAATGGGATGTAAATCCTGGAGGTCTTCTAGGTTGACTGAAGGTCTATGAGTGGAGGAAAACTAAGGATGAGATCTGCTGGAGATTTGATCATTCACTTGTAGAGTTGCTGAGACCGAATCTGCCATTACATTGATATATTCTTGGGGTTGGAAGGTTACCATACCCTAAATATAGTAGTATATTAGTATAACATCTAAACGATTGCAATGTATTACTATATGGTACATACAGACACCTACATTTCTGACCGGCATAGGCTGCAGTGGTGTAAGGATGAACACATTACATGTAAATGGAAAGTCTGCTGGATATGTTTTAATGGGGATTATGGACATAGCATGACCAGGAGCCCATGTATACACCCTATGTTACAGGTTACATATATGTTAATGCAGGGGTTCTCAACTCCAGTCCTCAAGACCCCCAAACAGGTCAGGTTTCAAGGATATCCCAGCTTCAGCACAGGTGGCTCAATCAGTGGCTCAGTCAAAGACTTCACCACCTGTGCTGAAGCAGGGATATCCTAAAAACTTGATTTTTTTGGGGGGGGGGGGTGTCTTGAGGACTGGAGTTGGGAACCCCCGTGTTAAAGGATTCTTCCACCAGTAGACAATATAGATCCACAGGTATGCAAAGAAACGGTTATAAACTTAGGGCACCCAAATCAGCTGTTGTGTGACTAAAAGTCAGTGCTGGAGTTATCCCGTTTCATTACAAGAGATCTGGAATTGTAATATCCGTGGGTAGGAACACAATCCAGGGACATAGAATACTTTGCTTGTTCTCTGAGCATGCTTCTCATAGCAGTTTTTTATTTTATGTAGAGTGTCCTCTTTAACTAAATGGTATGCTTGTCCTTTTGCCCACTACAATAATGGGTTATGGTAGAGCACAAAAATCAAATGTTCTTAGGATTCTTGTCAATGACTTGTTACATACAGGGACAGTGTACTAGTCATTGTTTGACACAGAGCGCTGTGGCAGGGGCTTTATCGGGGAATCTGGAGCCACCGTGTCGTCGTTTCTATAGTTTACTGTGAATTGTCATATATCGTTATATGTTCATCTGAAAAGTACTTAATTGCTCACCCTGATTTTCTTTCAATGAGATTCTCTTCTATCTGTACATACATCACGTTGGGTGTTCTTCTGTGACATCTTTAATTAGGAAATCCCTCTTATTAAATGGTCCTTATTTGATGGGTGATGGGTGATGGGTGATGGGTGATGGATGATGATGATGATGATGATGATGATGATGAAGAAGATGATAGTAATAATAGCTATATCCCGGTCAATACTTAAATGGATAGCCATCTGTGGAGTGTGATTAGATGGTGAAAAGGAATGATGATAGGAAAGTAACTTATTTTAATTTACAAGATTTCAAAAAGAAAGATACGTTGACATATACATTTAATTTTCACACATATTAGGGGCACAAAAATATTTCCATTAAAATAACTTCTACAATGTAATGAAACGCTAAGATATTGAGTAAAGTTTCATTAATTGTTCTCCAATACTGCAGTTTTGCCTTTGTACCTAATTATTATTATTAGCTAAAGCAATGTCTTGTGACTTCAGATCCAATCTACATATCTAGTACATGGGAACATATAAATGTGACTGCAAGATTTACTAATTAAACTAGCACATCATGCAACTAATAATTAAAGGGTAAATTAAGATAACATTAACATGGTGCTTTCTGGATAATTGATTACTGTATGTGGTCCAATGTGGGCACCAGAGTTGCCACATACTGTATAAGAAGATAGTAAATGAACCTGTTAAGCAGCAATGCATGGGTTTATCATCAAAAACGTCGACTGTGTTCAAAACAGCTGCTTGTTCCAGTAAAGAATTCTTACTATGGATGCCTAACTGCTAAAGAACTGTAAACAATGTCCTAACGAAGGTTCTTAATTGCCTCTTGAATCCTCTTTGTCATCAATCAATAGCATAATTCTAATTAGCATTACGCTTATTACTTGCTGTAGCCATGCTGAGTAAGTGACGGGAGTATATTTCCCAGATGTGTACATACTGTACATAACATATATAAATGTCAGAAATGAAGGCCAGGATCGGCTGATAAGAGTATCTGTAATGCAGGGATGATAACAGCAAAAAGTAACTGTCTTTGTTCTGATAAATGTTACCACTGTGAAAACGAACTGCGAGTAATCACATTTTCTAAATGTTTTGAATATTTCTGATGTGTTTGAGAATTTGTTGGATAAAAATGAAAGCTGTGCTTGGCCTATATTCCCAAAAGATTATATAAAAACCTAGCAATATATTGCTCTTACTTTTATTCCTTCTAATGCTGGAAATGAAACAGACTGAAAATGTTCAAAATTTCAAGTCCATTAAATTAAGATGTGCATTTGGAGAGAGCTTATCGAGGAGGAGAAGATGGGGAATCATAACGCAGCAGACAGAACTTTTACTAATTAAAATTCCGGCACAGTATTCTGATATACAGTGCTTGCTTTTTTAATATGCCAGTAATTACCTTTGCATGCTAAAAGATACTGTATTATGAAAACAGGATTTGTTTTGTCAGAAGCCTGTTATTTGGTTAACTTGATCAGATAGTGATATATCTTTGCAATGTTTTCATATCTACAGAATATAATTACATGTTTGTCAGCTGAACTGCTCTAGTACTTTACCATGTAGCATGGAAAAGATTACTAGCGGAGGCCTGAGGGGAGCAGAGCTAAATAGTTTTAGAGTTACTTACTGGAAGGTGAATAACTATGGAACGCAGTAAAGTTATGCTGTGTGATATTGATCAGAATGATAGTACTTTCATGTACACAGGTTTCAAATTGTTTCTCTGCCAACAAAATACTTTGTTTGGTATCAACTGTTCTTAGGAAACAACAGTTTGGTTTTGGCAAAATACTATTAAAACTGAACAACTGGGCCTGGGGGGAAATAGTGCACATATTTGTTACGTACACACCAGTAGCTGTTGGACACACCAGCGGATAATATGGATAAACGTGGGATTTACTGTAAGTCCGTATACAGGAGGATACTGCATAATAACCAAAATATTCATAGAGACAAGCACTCACTAATAGTATCGTTTATTATGGGCAGCAATAAACAATATCTTGATAAAAACTCTGTCAGGAGCTGAAGCGTTGACCATAATAAAAGAAAACATCGGTCATTATTGTGAATAGATAGATAGATAGATAGATAGATAGATAGATAGATAGATAGATAGATAGATAGATAGATAGATAGATAGATAGATAGATAGATAGATTATGGTACCATTAGGTGTGCCGGCTTTTTGATCTCTCTCTCTGTCTCTCTTTCTCTCTCTTCTCGCTGCCTCTCTTTCTCTCTCTTCTCGCTGCCTCTCTTTCTCTCTCTTCTCGCTGCCTCTCTTTCTCTCTTTCTCTCTCTCTCTCTTTCTCTCTCTCTCTCTCTTTCTCTCTCTCTCTTTCTCTCTCTCTCTCTCTCTCTCTCTTCTCGCTGCCTCTCCCTCTCTATTACCTTATATTTTGCATACATTACTTAACTACTCTTTCATCTAAATTTCTCAGTTTCTGTTTAGATATAATTCTAATTAAATCCTTTCATACTACTAGTTGAACCCTCTAGTTGAAGGTTTAAGACATATGTAACGGGTATTCCACCCCACCCAATCGCAGATATAGTGTGGGTGCGGGGAACTTAGTGTTACCAGGTGTGGTGCTTTACCTGTTAGGCTCACAGGAGGGCTAAGCATCCGCAAGGGGAACCCTGGGGCAATTATATTAGGAGTAACCCTGTACTTGGTGCAGCGCCTCCACCTGCGATGGTTCCTAGCAGAGCAGGAATTGTTCCTCGCAGGACACATTAATATCACTCCACACAACGTATGTAATAATCAAAACCGCGTCGCGCAGGACGCTACCTTCCCTCACAAACCCCACCGGATGATCCCACCCAGTGTCCAGTGCCCCATACAGTATTACCCCACCCTTCAAGTGAGATGTGTATGTGTGACTGCGCAGCCACTAGGTCCCGTGTGAATGTGAGAGGACTCGTTGGTGCACTTGTGGATTACCTGCCGGACACTCCGGGGCCCGGACCTGCCAAGGAACTTCACAAAGGATCCGAAGGCTGATGTCGGCTGAATGCAGGAGCTACCCTCCAGGGCGATCCCACCCGGATGGCTACTGCAACGACGGCGGAGGCCTGAGCCCAAACCTCTGGGCGGACGCGCAGCTTCTGCTGTGTCCCTAACTGGCTCTAGAAAGTAAGTGGTTTCAGTAACCTGAGGGCTGTCCCTGACACAACTCACACTACTGGGTGACTCAGGGCTATCTCGGGCCTTGGGGGCTGCTGGCCTAGTGCAGGGAGTCACTGACTCCTGCACCCTACATCCATCCCCTGGCTGCTCCTGGCCCGCGAAATGTATCTAATCTCCCCTGCAGGGAGATGCTGCAGCCCTATTGGCTCCCTGGCATCACTTGGGGCACTCCTGAGGCTCATGGGAGATGTAGTCCCTTCTGTGAGCCTTCTACCAATTGGCTGCCTCTCGCACGCGTCTCCTGCGCATGCGCGAACTTCCTTGCTGGCCACCGCACCGCGATCTGTACTGCGCATGCGTGACCTGCAAGAAGATGGCGGCGCCCTCGCTGCCCTGCTTCAGGAGCGCCGGGAGCCCTGTAACGTGATCGCGGCCTTGGCAACTGTCCGCACGCGTCCCCGGCAACCCCCGAGCAGAATCCTGACTGCCCTCACCCTTGCGATCGGCTGACGGGGCCGCCATTGGACTCGGCGGCACCCGCGATCGCCAGGAAGGTGAGGGGGGTGCTGACAGGCAGGGGGGACCTGGCTACACATACTATAACACGTCTAATTCCACACCACATGGATAATAGGAACTTTATGGCAGCAGAGTTTCTCGTGTTCTCAGGTGCTTCATGGGTATAAATGAATTATAAGTTGCAATACATATTTGGGACCTCACACGTCTCTACTTCGGATGCACTAACTACTGTATGAGACAAATAAGCTATTTGACGACTCAAAGCTAATTTACAATTCACAAATACATTCGTTACATTTCTGACAAACTTTTGTGTTAATCCAATAAAATGCATCTTAATTTGTCAAACTCCTGCATGTATTCCTTTCTATAATAGAACCCTGCGTGATGAACATATAGAAATATATAAGTCGAATTTATAAAAGCCATTCTGTGGTAAAGTGAATGAAGTAATTTTAGTTACTATGGGGCGCGCAGACTTATTTTGCTGTCCCCCCCCCCTTACCTCGCGTGGCACGTGACCTGCCGCATCATTTGACGCCGCATTACAAGGCAACCATGATGTCACATGACCCCGCGGCGTCATTTGACGACGTGTTGCCACGGTCACGCGTCCTGAAGCCGGCTGAACCTCGGTAAGTAGAGGCCTCGCGCGGTTCCCCCGGCATTTAATTTAAATGCCTCAGGGAAGAGCGCGGGACCTCTGTAACCACCCGTGCCCCCCCCAAAAAATCTCGCACCCCCCAGTTTGCGCACCGCTGATCTGCCGGATCTTTTTTCACGTTTACCCTCCGATTTCTGCTTTTTGAAATTTCAGATCCCTGGAAAACACTGGAACATTTCAATCAATTTCTCTTAAGATTTTTCCAAATCTATGTATTATTTACAGCGGGTCTGTGGACTATATTAACGTAAAGATTTTCATAACTTGTTCAAAAAGGCGACCGATGACATCCCATCCATCAGCTGAAGCTTGGACTATATCATGAACTTCCGTTTCATACTGAGTTCTTCTCATAATCCATCTTGTGCTGTACGTGTTATAATAGTCTTACATGAGTGAAGAGATTCACATGCCGTTCTCTCTGTATTTTTATCTCACCACCAGTGCACCTCTGTTGCGATGGATAATATCAGTCAGATGCTTGCTTTGTGCAGCCTTTGAATACAAAATATGGAAGATTTTCTGCAAATGTATAACTATTGTTGAGCTGCGACTGCTGAATGCTATTATTTTGGCATACTAGATCGGCGGGACATGTAATTGCTTTATTAGATGATAGGCATTAGTAGTACTTATATGCACTGTTAAGTAGCTCCAGAGTCCTTTCAATCTCTCTTGACAGACAAAAATAACAGCTTATCCTGCACATTATTCATCTTTAATATGCCTAGGTACATTAAGATGCATCTAATTAGCAGTGTTTGTTTAAACACAGAAACTTACGTTTAATATTTTCTGGTAGGTTTTTCCCCCCGAATTTCATTATTTTTTAAACATAATGAATTTATTAATTTCAGCTCCAGGGACCCCCCGCTTCTGGAGATACTTACCTCCGTAGGAGGTGCCGGTAGCAGCAGGTAACCGGTTGGTTAGCAGGGATCACGTGATGACTGCTTTTCAAAGGAAGCTGGGAGGTCACCCGGTGCGGCTTCCTATAGGCCCCCGTGATGCAGGAGCTTCAAAAAGCAGAGAGATACCGGCACCCCCTTTTGGGGGTAAGTATCTCTGGAAGCAGGGGCCCCCCAGAGCTAAAATAGGGTTCAGCTCTGGAGACCCCCTGCTTTAATCCTATGTTTAAAAATGATAAAATGTGCAAACAAATCGCCTGCTTGGATTGCTCCTAAGATATGTGTATGCGCATGCATATATATAGATATATATATATATATAATAAAACGATCACTTGTGAGCACATTCACATGTCTTAGACAGGTCTGCAACCCTGCTTTTCACCATTATCACCTAACATACAGTGCCCTCACTGCGGCAAGGGATTCTGGGAAATGACATACAAATGAGCACACAGTGTCACCATATATACATATATAGATGTGGATCTACTTTCCCGGGAGACCAGCTTTGATGGGAAGCCTGACCGCAACCTAACCGGAAGTGACAGTGCGTCCTCATCTGGACACGAGTTCCTGCTCCAGGTCTGATTTCCCACTGCTGATACCCTGCTGGCTCTGTGTCCATGTCCTACATGCGCATGTCCTAGCTACCGTTGTGAGGAGCCATTTTTACCCTGTTTTCATTAAAACCCATTTGTGATTGATCTGCTCTATGGAGCTTGCGCTCTCCTCTTTTGTTTTTTAGGTTAATAAGGAGGTGGTTGTATCCTTTGGAGAGCTGCATAGAGTTCCAGCACATCTATTTCTATTTTGGGGATTTTCTTATTCGTTTTAGCATTTTTTAGCTCTATTCTTGACATTTTTGTTCTCATTGTGTTTTCCTCTGTATTTACCCTCCCCCTCTCTTCTCTTACCCTCCCCCCTCCCTTCTCTTTCCCTCCCCCCCCCCCTTCTCTTTCCCTCCCAGTTTTCCCCTTTGTGGTTATCCTTGTGTGTCACCCTTACCTTGTCCACAGCTCCGTTTTTGCTCTTACATCAACAGTGATTATTTTTCCGTTATCATTTTTTATTTAGTTTTTCCACTGTTGTGTCAATCTGTGGTTCAATTCATCATCTGCCTATAGGCGCTGTGAAAATTATTTTATATATATATATATATATGTGTGTGTGTGTTTGTGTATAGAGAGAGAGAGAGAGAGAGAGAGAGAGAGAGAGAGAGAGAGAGAGAGAGAGAGAGAGAGAGAGAGAGAGAGCGAGAGAGAGAGAGAGAGAGAGAGAGAGAGAGAGAGAGAGAGAGAGAGAGAGAGAGAGAGAGAGAGAGAGAGAGAGAGAGAGAGAGAGAGAGAGAGAAAGAGGTGGTGAATTTTTTGGCCTCGATTTGACTTCAGTTCTGCAGCCGGAAGACTTTCATAAATAGTCCTTATTGTGTCTAGTCTCACATCCCACGGCTGTTACACTGTAAGTGACGGTAGCATCGAGTTTTCATATGTCATTACTTCCGATATTCGATAGGGAAAATGTTGAGTAACTGACCCCGGATGACAGTCGTTCAATGGCAATTTTCTAATAACTGCTCACAATTCCCACAGCCTAGCAGACCCTGAATGGCCCACAAAGTTTTCACACCGTCATAAATTGGCTTTTTCAAGGTTATTTTAAAGTTTGCAAAACAATCAACTTTCAACATTTTATATGAATGCACACATCAATATTTCCTTTGTTATAAAATAGGCATTCTTCCTCAGAGCGTTCCTTCAGTGCATCTCTCTGGTAGCACTTAATTCATAATCCCAAAGGAACTCTTTAGAATCTGTCAGGAAGTGGAACAATCGCTACCTGTACCTAAGTGGAAATTTAACAGCCCCAATTCCAAATACTCATTTTCCTGTCTTAACCAATTTGTACAAGCATTGCTCTGCAATATCACATGGGACATGTACTGATGGTCAGGGCAGGACAAGGGCAAATCTTTCAGCAAAGTATAACACTCAACATAAAATGTTTTCTGTGGAGTAAAGTGTTTAAAAATAGATTATTTTTCATTAGTTGACAGTTTTTATAGATATTAGGATAACAATTTTACTAGTATCTAACATTCTGTTAAAAAAAAAGAAGTCTGGCAAATGTGCATTTTTTACCCTTTTCTTCATTTCTAAAACTAAGGTGTTTTCTTGCCTGTATTTATTGATGGATTCAATGATTTTGTGGTATGGTGTTTTTTGTAGCTTTGCATTAGTAATCAAAACGAAGATTGCTTGGACGGTACATATAACCTGAAATTGCATATTCACCAATAATTTTTGTGAATTGTAAGAAATTTGATAATCAAGCAGCGTGTTTGTGATCCAGGTGTAATTATGGCTACTTAAACCTGCTACATTTCTATCTCATTGAAAAGGGAGGAAAAATATGGTCCAAGATTTAGAACTGAGTACAGCAAAATAGGTGCAGAAGTATATAGTTCCACGTATGGCGTCACCAAAATACATGCTCTAAAGTTTAACATTTTAATAAATGCAATATTGTAAGTTCTCAATAAGCTCACTGTCACATTTAGATTCATATCTATTAAACTATATTGCTCTGCTCCTTTCGTATGATACCTATCTTTCTATTTTTTCTAATGTGTCATTCACGGCTTATACTGTAGTATGTGCAAAAGCTTTAACCAATCATTTAGGCGTGCATTGAAAGTGCCGAAGGGTTAAGTAAGGTCACTATTTGTGTAGCTGATTAAATTGTGCTTGGCCAGACAACGGTTGTTTTCCAGAAGATTACACATGTAGAATAATAATTTCAGTTTTGAATGCAGGATGATCATTTCAAGCTATTGATTGGAAATGGAAAATGATGATATAGTTCTGTACTGGGCTCTCACGCTGTAGATTGTAGCCTCAGCTTGATGATGGGTGGATTCCATGAATGTTTATAGAAGTATACAGTATGTGTCATTTTAAGTAGGGGGGAGATTCTCCTGAGGTGTGTGTGTATGAGGATGAAATATTGCAGGATCTGGTTGATATTGTCGAAGTAAGAGCAGTTAAGATATGATTAAGAAAACTTCCCTCCTCACCATGGATTTTAAAGCCGCAATCCATGATCACATTTTTGTTTATTTTGTTTGTTATTTTTTTTTTTTAACAGTTTACCTGAAGCGTGGGGTTTCCCGGGAACTGCGTGGTCCCCCAACAACCCGGGGGCCCTATTTCTTGAAACCAAATTAGATTGTCCACTGGGCAAGAATACTTGCAGGTCGGAGACAAAATGGAGTCACGACTTGCTTGTGCACACAAAAAAAAGCTGTGACATCAGAAGGCGATGACTACTTTCTATTGGTGGACCGGTGTATATTTTTTTGTTATAGTCATAGTCTTTCTTCATTCATCATGGCTTCCTACTGTCCCCAGGGTTGGCAGCCATTTTGTTTCCCTATGATGACAGGAAAACATTGGCACCTAAAACTGCTCTACAGTTCTGGAGGAACCCCCTGCTCCAATTCTGTTGCAAATTTGATTTAAAAAACAATCCGCTGGGATTGCTGTTTTTAACCATCGTAGCTTGCGATACATGATGTGAACTGAATCGTAAGAGAGGTTCTCTAACTTCCACAATAACTATTATGAGTTAAAGCCTTTCCAAGTGTTAGGTTATAAAAAAGTATATCATCATTTTATCTTTTCGATTGAGGATATTAATAACTGACAAGCGGTTTTTATTTCACCCCTCGCCTGCTTCTGATGCATCTCTAGCACTTTCTGCAGCAGCTTGTTACAATAGTTGAAATAGCATGCTTTTTAATAAAAGGTTTGCAACATGTAAAATATGATGTGGGCGTGATTAATACCAGTGAATACTACCATGTGCATTGATCTTCTCAGCACGGAACATTATAGAGAGTATGGGTCTGTTTCTCTTCCTTGCTGCGTTACATAAAGAAGAACTCTACTGACTGAGGTTATGGGAAAGAGAAGGAGAACGCAAACTGGGACAATGTGCTAAAGTCATAGAGTATTTGCAGGGGCCTGCTGACATGACAGAGTGCAAGATTAGCACCGGGCAAAATCCCCCACAAATGGAAGACAAATAATAGTGATAGTGAGAATGTGTGACTCAAAAGACATGGAGGCCAGATGGGTGAAGAAGATGGAACCAAGACATTATATCAGGCCACATAAAAATGCACAGACAACAAGTGTATACTGTACCGACCGCCATAGTTAATGCCATTGAATATGAATAAGTTACTTGTGCCTCAGTTATACTGAAGTACATAGGGCAGTACAAACGACACAAGGTCGTCCCCTGAGATTTGGAAGGAAGGAGATTGCACCAGCAGCAAAGGAAGGGGATATGTACAGTAAGGGCAGTTACAATGTGATATTTACTATCCATGGAGACTGTGATGGCAAATACTGAAGATATTGTTAAGAAAAGGTTACACATCTTTTTAGAAAGGAAAGGTATACAGGCATATACCAAATAAGTAAACATAGGAAGGATGTTGTATGTAATTATGTAACACATGACCAATGTCTTGCACTCGAGTTCTCGGATGAAATAGTTGATGCAGTATCAGTGTTCAAACAACACACATTTTAATCCTAATAGAGGTATAGTAGTATTTTATCTGGTAGTGTTAGGACCTGTGAACTGGGTCTGCCTTGTCGTGGCTCACAGGCTTACGATGCTTTGGCCAAAGGGTTAAACTAAATGACCCTTTTTCAAGAGAATATATAAGTATTTTACTGTGTATTTTTGTCATATTGGATGTAGCATTGGGGTTCTCTGTCGCTTGCAGTATCAATGTTCCCAGATGAAGACCAAAAAGATATCATAACTCATAGACACAGTGGACCATATTTATTATGCACCTTATGGTCCATTCAGTCGAACAGGCCGTATGATGTCTGTAGCTTCAGAAGGCATCTTATGGACTATATCCCTTAAGCAATACACAAGTAGCTATTTGAAAATGAAAAAATGACTACTCTTTACTCAGAAAAACAATATGGTGTTTCTGTACATCTCTGTTTAACAAATCTGCTGTGTTTATGAAAAAAGCAGAGAGATGAAGTAACATTTGAATTATTTAAATGGGGATGGTAACATATTTGTGAAGAGCCAGTAACCTTTTCGTATGTTCCTCTACAGACAGAACTGATGATGACAGCGTACACATAATGTACAATAATAAAAATGCTTTTGACAAACTACAGAATTTAGAAGTATATATTACCTAATTAAACCAAACAGGAACACACCTTTAAAATATATAAATGACGCCATTATAATTCACTATTAAAGCTGCAGTTCAGTCTTTTTTTTTTTTTTGCATTTATTTTTTTACTTCAATAGTTTCATGTGGGCAATCTCTAATTAGCTAAAGAACTGTATAGCTGCAGGTCAATTCGTTTTCCATGTATTGATAGGTCGAAATTTGGTGACATATTAAAAGCTGGCATTTGTTTATAATCTGCTTGACTGGCAGTGGAAGCTCATGAATATTCATGAGCAATCCTGCACAGACATGTGCTAGAGGGAGGGCAGGGCTGACAAAGGGGTGTGCCAGGGCTTGTGACAGGACATGAAGGGGCAGTGCCTAGTAAATGGCTGTTAAAATAGAATACAAGAAAATTGGTCTTTCAAAGTTGTTTTTTTAAAAACAGAAAATGCTAAAAGTATTTTTTCTTACTACAGAACTGATTTATTAAAAAAAACACACATGCAGGATATTGACCGAACTGCAGCTTTAATTGAATACAGTTTTCAATGAATTTTTAGTAGTACATTTATTTTTTAATACGTGAACACTATGGATATATATATATATATCATCATAGGGAAACAAACGGACTGCCAACCCTGGGGCCAGTAGGAAGCCATGATGAATGAAAGAAAGACTATAACAAAAAAATATACACCTATATATATATTATATATATCCATGCTGATACTAAAAGCATTTAAAAAGTTTGGCTCTAGACTGTTGTCCCTACCATGCTTTATAATAAAGAAAACACCTCTCTTGAAATATATTTTTGTTCTACACCGAGAAAGAGGCGCTGACCTTAAGCGCTGTCCTTGAATCTCAGATACATAACATGTTTTCATTTCTGGTGACCTTTTCTCTTCCAAAAGAATGGTCAGATAATATTGATCTTCTGTTTCATAAAATCCTGGGCTATCTTTTTTCATTAAAGCTGCCATTGCTGAGACCTTTTCCCTATTACATTAGAAACGTGTCCGACTGTAGTGTGCAAACAAACCTTTTCCAGCAGCGGCTCTTTCCTTAAGATAATGGGGGTGTTCAAGTGAATTAAATTGATGCATCGTTAACTTTTTCACTGCCTCTGTGACGTTCTCTGTTCTCTGGACAACATGACATTTAGGGCTAATGGAACAGAGAAGGTTAGCTGTGTGTCACCCTGTCAATATGTTGAATAGGGGGATATGTATCTACACAAAGAAAAGTGTGTTTTGATGCACTGCCACATTTTTGTGCTTACTGTTGTTGCATTAAGTGGGAGAAACTGTTTCTTACTCGTGATTGTTCGTCAGAGAAGTTTATACCATGTGTCACGTACGGCACACCTGTGAGCAGGTGAGCTGCATACGGGACAAGGGTTAATACGCAGCTCGCAAGCTGTCCCATTTTTCACCTTTGCAAAAGTCCCTCAAATGAACAATATCTCCCCTCAATCTGTCGCCATATACATCTGTCAGGAACAGCACACAAGTGAGCATGTGACTTAAATATGCAATCGGGGTTAATTCGCACGGCTACTCTAGCCAACTCACCTTTCTTCGCCGCAAGGTACTTTTAATGAGTTAATATTAACCCCTTACTCAATTACAATCATATCTTCGCTTCCACCACCCGAGAAGTATGCAAAATATGTAATTAATATATCTGTCAGGGTCTCAGGTCCCTGTATATTATAGAAAAAACTGTGCACTTAACACACAAAAATCTGTTGTAGTAAAATGTGTCTGAAAATGTAAATACTCTCTCCAGAGCGTGCAATCAGTTCAATCAAAGCCCTAAAGCATTACTTATTAAAGAATGTTTTAATATATATACACAAAAACAAAAACACTGCGCCCAAATAAAATTAATTACTATAACAAAGTACCGTTATAATATGACAATATTGTGGGTGGTGGAGGTATAGCTGATGTAATGAGTGCTGCACCACTGATAGATGCAAACATAAAGTAACAATATAAATAGCAGAATGAACAGACAAACCAACATATAAAACAAGGAAGGGCAGACAAAGGAAAGGGGATGGGGAACAGGCAGGCACGATAGGATATAAACTAATAAGCAGAAGATGTTTACCGATAAAAAAATAAAAGTGTAAATAAAAATAAAATGTATGCAGCTTTAGGAAACGCCGACAGCTATCCCCAGGAACAACCTCCTTCCTCAGCAACTAAAATACAAAAAGGGGACAGCGCAGCTCCCACTGTGCATAAATGTGTATAACTTTTAATAAATATATTTAAATCAAAATGTGGATTACGGCCACTCACAAGATAAAAATAGAAATTGAGCATAGGACATAAGCGGTACACCGATATCACCGTGGGTTCGTTGGAGACACCGGAACAGCTGGCAGAGTCCTGTGTAGTAAGAGCGCCTTCCTGCCACCGATATCGAGCGCGCTCCGAGCGTGCACATCACAACCAAGCTCCTTCCGCGCATGCGCAATAGTGCCAGAGGTTCCTCTATAGCAGAGACTCACTTGTGCCTCTAATAGCGGGCGCGCTCAAGGAGTGCACGTCCGCACTGAACTCCCTCCACACACGCTTTCTGCAATACCGGTACTCCACTGTCGGTGTAACCGTATACATATATAGAACAAAAATCCAAAGAATCTGCAGCACTCGCTGCTAAGTATCAATAGTAAAAAGTTTAATTTATAGCACAAGCATCAGGGGTACAAACAAGACAGAATGGAGCGACGTTTCGGACCTCCCGGTAGGAACTTGAGAACAGGACCGGGAGGTCCGAAACGTCGCTCCATTCTGTCTTGTTTGTACCCCTGATGCTTGTGCTATAAATTAAACTTTTTACTATTGATACTTAGCAGCGAGTGCTGCGGATTCTTTGGATTTTTGTTCTATCTATTTTTGATGCTGGGTGGTGATCCTGGCTGCACCGCATGCACCCTGACTACCATGATAGGATAAGTGACTTGACCTATTTTTGCCTATTTGAGTGCCCTGGATATCTTTGTTTTATATATATATATATATATATATATACATACAGAGCTTTGATTACAGAAAAGGGATTAAAAGGACATACAATTACGGTGAATGCAAAATAGTCTCTTAAAATAACAGGATAAAACATAAAACAGAAATCCCTATACAGTACATTACCATATGTCATAGGTTTTCCCCCAGAGAGGTAATTTGCATAGAAATATGAAAATTCACGTGTTTGATCCCAAACACACCTCTGTTAAATTTTGATTTTATAACTTCAGGGCGACACATATACCTTTTTTCCTCCCATTGAAAACCACATAAGCCCACCCCTGTCGTAAATCAGATGCTAGGGTGACGGTTTTACGACTCTGAAAAAACCCTGCTCTAAAAAGACATTTAAAATCCTGACTCAATATATAAACACTCATAACTTCATTTACCCAGACGCCATCTTCACGGCTGCGTCCGTGCTCTCCACACGCACGCCTGTGGCAGTCGAACGTCTATTTCCGCAGGAGAAACAGTATCTGTCCTTGGCACCGCTTACCCATGCAGTGTGTGGTATGATTTGTTCTGTCTTATTGCCACAATGTCGCATTTGTACCTTATTTATTATGCAGAATAGATGACGTCACATGAGATTCCCATTTTTAGTAAAGCCCTGCAACTAAGCGGTGACCTGTTTGTCACCTCTCTCTGGGATGCACACGTGATCATTCAAGAATGTTTCGTTCTCTTTGAGTCTGACAGCCTAGTATTTGGCTATCGTTTATAGCCTTCTAAACGACACATCAGGTTTAGTGAGCCACTAGCGATACCACCCCCAATTAAGCACTCTTTGAAGATCTGCACAGACCCAGGAAGGGTCTTGGCCTGTCGTAAACCCAATTTATTGTATTTTAAGACAAACAGTAACCACATTAACCCCTGAAGCACCATATAGATAACCTCTAAGTGTTCCTAACCCTCGCCCTCCTGCTGACAATCTCCTAACACAAGTTAGTGCACACAGGTTAAAGTATTTTAATAGTAGTTTTTCTCTTAAAGCAGCAGTACAAATGTCCTCCCCCTCCCCCCCCCCCCTCCTCAGCCCTTTAATATGTGCATCAATATAATCCACACAATGCTAAGTAATTAGCTAAGTTGCCGATCCGTTCTCCTGTGATTGATCGGTGAAGATTCGGCTCGGGGGGTTCACTAAATGGCTGTCAGTGCAGCAGAAGAGGTCCAAAGATGCAAAGTTCTGTGGGGAAGATCATGTGACCAGTCAGTCACTAGATACAATTCGTGCACTGTTAGAGAGTGAGCAGGGCTCAAAAAGGGGTGTGCCAGAGCCTGTTTCAGAAGAGGAAGGGGATGTAACTTTGTAAATGGTTGATATAGAAACAAAAAATGCCTGCTACATTATAATACATTAAAAATGACATTCATAGTTTTTATTCTTCTTAAATGCTACAAGTATTTTCTCATAGTACAGAACTGATTTTTTTATTTTTTTTAAACACACACACACGTGTAGGATATTGCTTGGTCTGCAGCTTTAAGGTATCCCCAAAGGGGGCCGGGGGAGGGGGTGAGTGCATTATTAACAGTTTGAATAAAGCTAGAACAGCAGATTTACTAAGGCAAACAATCCATATCATTATCTAACTCATTAACATTGCTATTCCGCAGTGCTCCTTCATTATGTCAGCGCCCTTTGCACGTATCACTAATACACTGCCCCATGTGAATGACGTGGTACAGCACATACATCACATCACATAGACAATGTCATTCATTTCTTTGGGATTTAAAGCAGTCCCACACGTGGGCAAGTCTACATTAATACCTGTGCAGTCTCAGATATTTACAAGACAAATACATTCAGGTGCAAAGAATGATCCAAAATGAGAAAACATATACACTTATATTGAATGGTTTTCCAGCTGCTCAATGTTGTTGCCACTTTGAACAAATCCAAACATTTAAAGGCAATCTACTTCAACATTAATACAAAGCACCTCTTGTGGGCAAATTACCTTATGTGTAGCTATAATGATACATTTTGTCACATACCATAATTTAGTAACTTCCCCTGCAAGTCACACATGCTGTAGGGTAATATCTGTTTTTCTTTATGCTCCGCAAATCAAGTGTGTTTAAACATTCACTTTGTATGTGGATAGCTCAACAGAGAATATGAGCCTATTTTAATATATTCTGCCCTGCCTGCTCAAAACTCACTCCAAATGCTTCAACTCTGCATCCGTTTTCCAAGAGAGAATGCATAAAAGACATGAAATTAACCCAAAGGTCTTGGTGCTCTATATGCAAATGTTGATTCATATTTATATCTTCAGGGTAGGTAACTGGAATATAGGAAGAAGATAGCATGGTAATTGAACAGGATACAATATTTGCATGAATCCGTTACATTAGTGTGTTACATTAATTGAAAAGTCACATATGGTAGTGTTTTGTTTATTGACATTTTAAAATCTTCACACATGAAATGCTGTAGCACGTTACCCTGAAGGAAACAATACGCTGGGTCATATCCTTCTGGCACAATAGGAAAAAACATTATTGTGCTCATTGTCCAACATTGGCATCATATTGGGAAAACTCATCGGTCATGAGGAACTCGCTCAACAACCGCACAACAAAGAATGGGGCTGTGTTTGGGGGTTATTTATTCATCTGCGATTGTGACGATCAGAGCACTATCGCATGGAAGCGCCTACTGCCGCCAATGGAAGTTTCCGTGCAATAGTCGCCCGATTGCCACATTCACAGGTTAATAAATAATGCCCATCATCAGATACGAGCTCTGAACACCACATCAGCCATTTCCTTTTAATTAATACCTCTCCGGAATGTGCAGAAAAGGATTTATTCCCATCATTTGCTTCATTGGTTTGGTGAATATCGTGATTTCTATAAGCAAGTATTCTATTTCCATAGTCCTATTCCTTATAAAATGGTCCCAGCAAATAGGCGTGTATCATTTGAGTATATCATTAAACTTTATGTAGCTTCAATAGATTTGCTACATTGTAGCCATTTTACAAAGATTGAGATAACAAAATTGATTTTGCTAAAACTGATTTTGCTAGTCTATGCTGTTCCCAGGATATAAAAACACACGATTAGTCAAATTAAAGTAATATCAAATTAGGAAAGAATACTCAAGGGATGTTGTGACTTGATTATCCATTTATTGCCAACAGAAAAATACGACACGTTTTCCAGATGTTATTTTATGCTTTGCAAATGTTTACATGAAAATTGTTGTAAAATAGTCAAATGATTAGGTTCTTGTGGTTGTCAAGAAATGTACTGTTTGGATGGCCCAATATCATTAAGACAACACAAAGTTCACATGAGCTGCAACACATTTGCTATGATAAGTATAGAATTTTTATGTTACCAGAGACAGGTAAACAATTAATTCTTCCCAAAGTACAACAGCTGGTAATTGATCCATCTGCAGGGGCAATTTGTCAACTAAAAAATACAGCCATGGTGACTAATTTAAATGCTACCTCTTGATAAGTATAACCAACAGGAAAAAAAACCTCAATGTATACAAAAGCAGTATTATTGGGGAAATTCTGCTCTTTTAGTTGTATTTGTACATTAACGACTATTTTTAGATTTTGATATTTGAACTGATTCTTTTATGAGTCAGAATATCATCTAAAAAATATAAACTTGACATAAAAACGAACAGGAACAGGGGTCTAAATTGATAGACATGTCACAGAAAACTTACTTCGGGAGTATATTGTTAAAAATGTGTCCTAAATTATAAAACAGACAGAAAAGAACATCCCCAACTCTTTGTAGACCAGAAGAAGGGCGTCCTGCCAAAAATCTATCAGCAGCTCACACTGTTTAGTGAATGGGTGAGTTATGACACTATGATATGATGGCAAAATAAACCTTTATTACTTTGTGAATTCAATAATTTTTTTGCAAGCTATGATCTTTGGGACTTGGGATTTTCTTGCACAACCTTTAATGGAATGGTAGGGATATTCTTCTTTTTTTCTTGTCTATAAACTAAGATACACTGAGCAGTGGAAATCTTTCTGACCAAATGACCAAGCTCACACAGGCGCCCACATCTCAGTCACAGTAGTTACTAAAATAATACATTACGAGAGAGAGAGAGAGAGAGAGAGAGAGAGAGAGAGAGAGAGAGAGAGAGAGAGAGAGAGAGAGAGAGAGAGAGAGAGAGAGAGAGAGAGAGAGAGAGAGAGAGAGAGAGAGAGAGATAATTGATAATAAGGCAAATAATGATGAAATAAACTGCTATTAAAAACTAAGTAATAAAAAAAAAACACATGTAAAAAAAAAAACCAGATGAATGAATAGTGTCCAAATATAAAAAAGAAATAGAAATCAAAATCCAGCTCCAAATGCTGTCCAGTTGAGTCTTTGCAGCCTGAATGCCGGGGGTAACCACTCCCTCCAAGATATCTACAGAAAAAACAAACAAAAAACAGGCGCACTCATAGCGTGTTAAGGTTTACAAATTTATATGGGGTAGGATGTGTAAAAATGCACACTCACAAACATAAGGGGAATAAAAGCATTCATGAGTTATACTCAATCGCCAGTCCAGGTGCAGGATACAGCCGCTCCAGTACCGTCTGATGTGGAGGAATACAGCGACACTGCAGTTCTACTCCATGTACCGGAGCAAGTGCATAATATTAATATATTAATATATATATATATATATATATATAGTAATGTATATAGGTTGTTATAGATTTTAAAGGGTGAACATGACAGTTCTTTACACCTGTAGCCTCCACATGTGATATTACACCTTGTGCTCATGGTGATCCTTTATAAAGTATCAAGACAATATAGCCTCTGCACTTGTAAGGCTGCGTCTATAGTCCGCGCGGTAGCGCGCACCTCAATGAGGACAGCCACAGAGCGCGCTTTTTTTATTTTGTCGGCTGGGTCACATGAGCGGTTCAGCCAATGAGGGCAAACCTCTCACGTGACGTCACCGGCGCGCCTCCGATACGCCTCCCCATCGCGTCTCCTCTTGCACAGGCCACGGATTGGCTCTGCTATATCCGACGCCTAAGGCTACTGCAACGTTTCCTTCTAGCACACCCCTAAAATCCTCCCGCCAAACAGCTGGACCAGAACGCACACTAACATCCACCCCCCCAAACCTAAATGGGACTATCTGTGCTGCTGGACCATACTCCAGAGAGTCTGCAACAGGAGATCCAGGGCACTCACGCAAAAATCCTCAATCATGGAAACAGGGAACCCAGGTATGGACAAATAGTGAAAAGGCTTTATTAGAACATTAAGAAAGTGGCAGTCTCAAAGAGAACGTGTCCTCCCAATGTGTTTCTCAACTTTTTCTCCTTGAGAAAGCGCAACTGTTGTGTGAAACGCGTGGGAGGACACATTCTCTTTGAGACTGAGACTTTCTTAATGTTCTCTCCTGTTGCAGATTCACTGCTACTTCCTGGATTCGGCGGCTCAACGAGGGGGGAAGAGGACACCACACTATCGCAGAGCGGTTTGGATTTCCGTAGCCAGCGGGAGTTAAGCTACACAAGTGGGTTTGCACTAGGAGGTAACAAGAATTACCCTACCTCTGTTACCCCACACAGCTCCCCAACGGACCTTCACCGGATTTCCTGAATTCAACGGGACTCTGGCTACACTAGTGGGTCTTTCATAGGAGGTTCGTACTTTCACTATACCCTCCAAGACCCAATTCTGCTCCCTGACGGACCTCTACCATTTCCTCCCCCCGATCCATTTCTACTTTACCCTGTGAGCGCACGCCAGAGCGCAAGACAGCACTATTCCTCCGTGTGGACCATACTCCACCCTGGTGTATACTCCGTCCCACAATGAGCAGCCACTTTACCTTGTGTATCAAAGTTGTCCCTCATTCCCTCTAGATTGTAAGCTCTTCGGATCAGAGCCCTGGTTATCGTTTGTGTCTGTTTACGCTTGTTTATCATTATCTGTATGTCATTCAGTTTATGTAATTGATGTCACTCGGAACCCCCGTTGTACCACGCTGGAGAATATGTTGGCGCTGTACAAATAAACAATAATAAGAATATTGTCATATCCCCATCAGGAAGTGGAATGGACGAGCGACTCTTCCCTGTCAGCATGTTGGGGCATATTTTTGGATTTGCTTCTGTTCTTAACATTTTTAATTATTACCAGGAAACCACTTTGGTCGGATCCTGACACAGTTTCACTTCACCATTTTCTCATTATAAGTAACATATTTGCTTTGTAACTAATCCCTGTTCAGTGTTTTCTTGCAAAACTGAAGAAATATTCATATCCCGTTTTAAACGATTTTTGCGAAATGGTAAAATGTGTTAAATCTTCCCTTTCTTCTTCGGCTACTTTAGGGATGGATTTAACAGCTTTTCTTAGGCACAGACGCGTTGTGCTAATTATGAGGCCTTTTAATATTATTGTGCTACCTTAATTTAGAGCGTGAGACATAAAACCAAACATTGAGAGAAGCCCAGAACTTACACTCCCAGTGGTGTTGTACAAGACATTCTTGAAATAAACATTTCTTTACAGATGTTTCTGTTAAAATATAAGGCACAGGTTGGCCAACTCCAGTCCTCAAGTATCACCAACAGGTCAGGTTTTAAGGATCTCCCTGCTTCAGCACAGGTAATTGAAGCAGGTATATCCCTAATACCTGGCCTGTTCATGGCCTTTGACGACTTGAGTTGGCCACTCGTGACACAGAGGATTACTGAGCAAGTGTGTTTGGGGGTTAAACTATTGGAGTTTTTTTAAATGAAGACAGAAAAACATATGTATTTTTTTCTCTTTAGAATCCATTCTCGGAGATGTCTATGAAGTGTCGCTCTCTCTGAAAAGCAGAACTTTCCAGAGCCCTTAGTCGCTCTCAACTTGATCCTTGAACCCAAGCAGCTCTGGGTAGGGAACATTAGTAACAATGGTTTGCAAAGTGGGCAGAAAGGAGGCTATTCCAACTACATGGGAGATAATTAGGCTCAGATCTATAAAGCTCCATCAATTGACTTTATGTTTCGTTAGCCTAACATCATGCTAAGCCTCCCGAGTATCTGCAAAGGACAATAACACGAGGTCACGTCATGTGTTCTCCAGGAAACAGCATTCATTTCCTATACCGACCGTTAGTGATAAGGGGATGCAAAAGAGGCATTACACTGTATATCATTATTTGTATACCGTCAACAGTGTACTTAACGCTTTACAAAGACAATACAGTACAGAGAATTATAATTCAATAAGTGCAACAAAGTCAGACAATAGGAAAGGAAATCCCTGCCCCGGAGAGCTTACAATCTAAGTTTACAATAAAAGTGCATAGCCACAAAAGGGTATGTATGTAAGTATGGCTTTATTTATATACAGTAGCGCCATTAATATACATAGCGCTTCACAGTAGTAATAAACTTGACAATCATATAAATAACAAATAACACATCATGGGAATTAGTGCATCAGACATAAAAGTAACATTGTGGAAGAGGAGTCCCTGCTCCGAGGAGCTTACAATCTAATTGGTAGGGAGAACGTACAGAGACAGTAGGAGGGAATTCTGGTAAGTGCGTCTGCAGGGGGGCAAGCTTTATGTATCGTGTATAGTATTAGCCACAGAGCTACTCATATGCTTCTTTAAGCAAGTGTGTCTTAAGGTGGGTCTTAAAGGTGGATAGAGAGGGTGCTAGTCGGGTATTGAAGGAAGGGCATTCCAGAGGTGTGGGGCAGTCAGTGAGAAAGGTTTAAGGTGGGAGAGGGCTTTAGATACAAAGGGGGTACAGAGAAGACATCCTTGAGCAGAACTCGAGTTGGGATGGTGCATAGCGAGAAAGTAGGTCTGAGATATAAGTAGGAGCAGAAGAGTGTAAAGCTTTAAAAGTGAGGAAGGTCTTAAGGTTAAGTGAGTTATGTCTTTCCACAAAGATTCCATCAGACATCATCAAAACTAATATCATCAACACCATTGGATTCCACAATTACAATGTGCCATGCATCCATTTATGGTCGTAAATGTATTATTATTATTGTTAGGAATTTTTGTTGAATTTATTTTAATTCAAGTACACTTAGGCACCAAATGTATTTGTGTTTCCTACACCTAGTGTTACTCCCCTCCAGACCCTGAATTATGAAAGAGAAGAGACTTGAATTAACAGAGTTTTGTGAATCTAGCCCTTGCAGTGGGTTAAAGGTCTTCCAATACAGGGAGACTCTGTCTACTGCAGTAGTATCAAAAGATTGACTGAATGATGTGTATTTACAAATGCAGTTACATGAAGTAATGAAATCGTTCACACATCAGAACTTACTGATGTACGTGGTCACATATATTTACTGTAGCATGCCACCCCCTGCCTCCCACAGCAGTCACCCAGGCGAGGTCACCAAACAGTTATTATACAGGCCCGATAACCTGGTCATTTCCTCTGCGGGAATGCAGCATTAGATAAAAATGCACTTGCAGCTGCATGATTTCCAATGATCTTTGGCATGGAGGTGGATTTAGAGAAGGCTTGTAGTCAGAAGTCACAGGACTGAGGCTTAGTCATCTAGCGAGACTCACAGCAGGACGGTACTCTGAAAGAGTAAGAGCTGAGGCAATCCGCCCAGATTGTGAATGTAGGTAAAATTGCAAGGCGCAGTTCAGCCTGGTACTTACAGGGAAAATCCCTCCTGGGACAGCTGTGAACCAATGGCACTTACATGTCTAAGTGGCTACAGCTGGTATTCATTGGTGCCTTATTAGCCAAATTCGACATCTAAATAATAAAGAATGTTTTAAAGTTATTATGTAAACATGCTGAGAACCCTTTTTTGGGGAGCAGGGGGGGGGGGGGTCATTTCCTCTGAATACTCCCTTTTGACAGATGCCACTGTATGTTCAGGATGTGTTTGCCCAGGCAAAGCCCCCTGTCTTCTCCCTTATCTTTATGGGTTCTCTGATAAGGACAGGGTAGGATAAGAGTAACCCCTGACTGACAAACACTCCCCAATTCCGAGGCAACCTGTACTTAAATTCCCAAAATATAAAAGCAGGGGAAGCTTTGCTAGTATTGGGATGAGATGTGTTTAGGGAAGCCAGGTAGACTGTTAACTTCTTTACAAAGGCTGTTTTGTGTCCAGCTATATGGGATTTCTGTCTGGCTATATGGGATTTCACCTTTAGATGCAGTAGGGTTTTCAAGAGTGATGACTCGTCCTTGTGTCTTGCTGCCTTCCCAGCAATAGGATATTTGACAGTAAACAAATTATTTCCCGAGCAGCAAAAAATATGCAGTTTCATGCAAGAATGGCAGCAATCTGCAGGCAGCAAGGCCAACAGTCTGAGCTAAATCCAATAGGTTATCTCTTTCTCTCAGCAGTGCGTGCTCTCTATTACTGCTGCTGATTGCTGTCTTTCAGACTGGCTTCTAGTCAGTCTGGTCCTGCCAGCTCCAGGCTAAATGCATCCCTAACACAGTGCACATTTTCAAGAGATATAAATGGTATACAGGCGCCTATGACTTCTGACCCTCTTAGGCTAATGGGAATATTAATTATATGTGAGGCATCACGAAGAATTAATGACTAGTGATTTTCGAAGAGTGGACATAGGGGGCCCATTTCTCATTATAGGAATTGATGCACTTAGTTTTGCCTTCTCCAATCAGGGAAGAAAGTCATTATTTATTGTAAATAGAAGCATTGGGCACTGAACATGAAACTGACAGACAAGCAACAAAGTTACACGTGGCTGGGGGTCTAGAACCCAAGAACTCACTGTACTCTATTCAGGACATTATCCTAGATCCAGGGGTGGGCAACTGCAGTCCTCAAGGGCCACCAATAGGTCAGGTTTTCAGGATGTCCCTGCTTCAGCACAGGTGGCTCAATCAGTGGCTCAGTCAAAGACTGCACCCCCTGTGCTGAAGCAGAGATATCCTGAAAACCTGACCTGTTGGTGGCCCTTGAGGACTGGACTTGCCCAGCCCTGGTTACCAGTATCTTCCGTTTCTGATTTAACTAAAAGGATTGCAAAAATTAATGCATTTAAAAAAGAATTAACAGGGAGGGGTCCAACTGCCCCCTCTCCCGCACCCACGGTAAAGAGAAACACAACAATGCCGGATAATCAAGGCCATAGCAAGTTATTACAATAAAACATTATAATATTAGAAGGTTTCGCGTGCCAGTGTGGCCGTTGAACCCCTTAAATTAGTACAACGAAGGCTTCGCATTCAAAATAATTACCAAACTGAAATGGATTACTGTCCTCCCTAAATATACCCGAGTCTACACCTCGATGGGCAATGTGCTGAACCCCCAATCCGGACATGTGTAGAACATATCTTGCTATGATCCTATTCATGTGCTCGCTACACCTTTCAATTGCCTTATAACCTCTTCATTGTGTCTCCATTAAAGACTAGGAACCATTTCTTAGCATCTGCAAATTAGCCAAGTGCCTTTTTGTTTCTTCCATGAAATCCTTTGACCGTTTTATACTGTTCCATGACCATCAGCCCTTAACTGTAATAATATATCAGGAATCTTTTTAGCCTTGATATCGTCTCCCATCTTTAACCACTCATTCCCCTGACCCCCCTCCTACTTGTTCCACTCGCTTCTCTCACTTCGGTGACCTCTCTGCTCTGACATCTATTCTGAACCGAACCTCTCTACTCTCTCTTCTACCTGACAATCTTTTCAACTCTCACACTCCCCTCCTCCTCCTTACTTGATCTATATGCCTCTTTTAGGCTCCAGTACACCCGTCCGTCAAACCCACGGCCTTGGTTACATTCACAAACATGCTCCCTTGGAACTTGTACTCGCTCCTCGGAACGCATGTGGACGAAATCTCACACCGATTTCCTGCACTATACATTTCTCCTCTCCCATTTTAACACTGCTCTCTCTAAGGCCAAACAACACTCACTCATCAGCACTCACAAATCCAATCCACGCCGCCATCTTTTCTCTGTATTTTTAATCCCTCCTTCTCCCACTTTCCATCCTCCCTTCACTTCTCTCCCAAGCCTTTGCTGAATACTGTAAAGGCAAGGTGGATGCTATCCACAATGAGATTCCTTCTGTGCCTTCCCCCTCCCCTTCTACCTAAACCACCTTCTTCCACTCTTGACTACTTTACCTTCCAGGACCAGAGCATACCCAGGCCACTTGATACACACACAAACTGCAGGAGTCCTGGGAATTCTGGGACCCTTTCAATATACTTTGTAAATGATATAGGATCAGCGAGCGCTGTTGTAACCCTTAAGGGAAGCATAGCACATTGTGTGGATGAAACCTCTCTTAAACTCTCACCGTGTGAAGCGTTGATAACCTATCCTGATCTCAATTATCCAGAAACCCCCTAAATGCACTGAGCATATTGGTCCTTAGCCTGAGCCCCAGTGAATGTGTTACAGTTATGTGTACATGTGAATGTGTACCTGTTACTGACGCACCCACTGCAGATTTATTTTAACCCTGGACCAAGACATCTCTGGTTTCCAGATTCTACCAAAGGTCCAAGCTTCCCAGTCTGCGATGACCCAGCAGCCGCTTGTCATAGAATATCCCTACAAATTATTGACACATTTTGTGGTTCTACATTAAATAAATCCTTGTGGGGTAACATCCCTAAATTTACAGCTGAATTCGAGCTATATTATTAGTTCTCTGCAATATTAATGTGGAAGTACCCGGTGTATGTTTTGATTCCCAACCAGTCTTTCACTCAATACAGATCTGTTGCTGGCTATAGGTCTTTGGCCGGCATTAGATCCGTCATTAATATCCTGCTCTTCCATCAATCCATTTACATTCTATCACCAAGGCCCCTTTCCACTAAATGCAACGGATGTCTTTTTAGTGCCTAAGGCAGGGGCATCCTCAAGGGCCACCAAGAGGTCAGGTTTTTAGGATAACCCTGCTTCAGCACAAGGGGCACAATCAGTCGCAGACTGAGCCACTGATTGAGCCGCCTGTGCTGAAGCAGGGATATCCTGAAAACCTGACCGGTTAGTAGCTTTTGTGGACTGGAGTTGCCCCCCCCCCCTGGGCTAAGGTGAGCACGCTGGTATTTCAAATGGTCAGAAATTCTTAGATTGTTTGCCATAAAATGTTTTTTTTTTTATTTATTGTTGACCATATAAACAAGATGTTTATGAAAAATCGGACATTTTCCACATTTCGTGTCCTAGTAAATGTTACTATTTGTCCAAAAAACAATGCATCAGATTTCCAGATTTTGTTTTTTAAATATACTAGTTAAGAAAAAACTAGTGAAGATCATGAATAGGAGCAGCAACACTGGTCACCGTGATAGTGAGAGAGCAGTGCTTCAATGTATCCTTTAAAAAAATGGAGTCACCATTGATAAAATGTTTATTTACTCTAAATAACAGAAAGGGAGACGTTACTTTTAGAACCAAGCCCATTTTCATTTAAATAGACTTGAAAGGCGATGGGTTGTAAATGAGAAAGTAGTGGGACGCTGCATTCCTCTGTATCATCACACTTCAATATCTGGTTAAAGGGGTTTGTGTTCAACTAATAATATTAAACCAGTATAGAACAGCGACTGCTCATCCCAGAAGCTTGACTAGCATTATTAACTTGTGCATTGTGGTCACAAGCACATCACACTTATACCAAAGCAGATGAAGTGAACCAAATTATGTTATTGAGGACATTGCTTATCTCGTGAACCAAATTCCCACTACAGAAATATATTGCCATCATCATCCTTCACAGCAATAACTATAATATTCATATTGGCCACTGCTATCTCAGCTCTTTAAGTGAAAATACAAAGATATTTTGAGATGGTGCTGAACTATTTGGTTTGAATCACAAAAATGTTATAAAAACAATTAATATTGCTGCCAGCGAAATTGTTAGTGACCTCTATTAGAGGTATTGTCTTTGAACTAAATTATTGCTTCTCATATCTTAATGCAGTGGAATAGAGCAGAATGTCTTAGATGATGTGGTAATGAAAATAATGCACCATTAGACACAGTGAAGGATATTCACGCCAGCTGTTAAATACAGCGCAGTTGACTAAATTTAAGCAGCAGCCCAGACCAGGATCTTTTTATGACCTATACTGTAGTGAGTATGCAGATTTTAGACTACAAAACACAATTTATGCATTGTACAAATAATGCAAATAAAAAACTGACCACTGAAAACAATAAAATGCAGGTAACGTCTAATCCTACAAAATGTAACATTTACAAATGTTTGACCCATTAAGTTCCTTCAACGTAGTATTTTTTCCATCTGTTTTCTAGTATTGTGTTATTGTTAATACGCGTGCAACGCTATCACTGTATCTATGTCCCGCTCTCTGGTTATCTGTCGCGTGAGGAAGCTGCATGTCAGGACGCGCGCCCCAATACTTGGCATCTACTTCCAAGAAGAAGAACATTTGATATATAAAACATTTTACCGAGCATTTCATTGGATTGCACAAAACATAACGCCTACCAATGTAAATAAAGCTTACCTGTTGCAGCCAGCGTAAAAAGTACAGAAGCCACCCAGTGCTAAACCTATTCCTTCCTCCCCATCCGTATTCATGCCTCTGGTATTGAAAAATCATTACACATAAATGGTATGTTTTAAATCATGTACTTGTTTTTATGTGAGCTCTTTTCTAGAGAAGTGTTTGGCTCTGCAGTTCTCAGCCGGAGACTACACAAGGCAGTGGGATTTTCACGTGGGTAGAAGAGGCTGATATCCCATCGAATTCCCCAGTGGCTGATGAGTGGCTTTTTAATGCCTCTTGGGTCAGTCATTAAAAGTACAGTCCAACTAAGCCACACATTCTGAATTTGGAGTTGCAAAGAGCGGGAAGCTCGGTGCCATTTAAAGGAGCAATTTAAAATATATATATATAATAACACAGGTTTTAAGTAGGGGGTCAATTTCACCTCCGTTTACCCCCCGCTTCCCAAGATACAGACACCGGAAGGGGATGCCGGCATTTCAGCAAGGTTTAAAGCTCCTGCATCACATGGGCCAATAGGAAGCTGCACTGGATGACGTCACGGCTTCCTATTGGCCAGCAGGGTGCGAGAGCTTTGAAAAGCGGCCATTACGGCCAGTGAGCTGGAGAGGCGCCGGCACCCGGTGTGTGTCGCAGGAAGCAGGGGCTCTCTCTTTTGGCTTCCATCTGAATTCGAAACCTCAAAACATGTTCTCATTCAATTGTCTTAATTAAAGTTCTCATTCACACATTTTAATATAATAAACGGATTTCTAAGAAACCGCGTCCGGGGAACGCAATACCTCAGCTGGGAAATGATCAGCCGAGCGCTAACGCTAAAGATGGGCCGTGTTTACTGGTGAACGCTTTGTGATTGGACGGCATTCGAAACATTGCACATAAATGTGTTAAATGATCACCAGGCGCAAAGGGGTTAAGCAATCAATCTTTTACTACTTCAATTAGGAGCAAGCCCAGCAGAGACGATAATTGTTTCTTCCGCGATGTGCTCACCAAGTCAATATGATTTAGAGTTTTCCGCCACTTCCTTTTCAGATGCTCAGCATTGTTCTTTCCCTACCAAGAAACAAGACTGAAACCTTTAAGTGATCAGTAGGTGCCATCGTTTTTATAGCTAAGGTCCAATTCATTAGTCTGAGGAGTAGTAGGAAGTTCAAAGCACTGCACCACAATTTAGGTAAATTTGGTGAGCGAACGCCGGGACTTGGACCACAGTTCCATAAATCGTAGTTGACAAAAATTCAGCTAAAAGATGGGAAATCCTTAAACTCAAAATCACTGTAGAGCAGGGGGTGGGCAGCTCCAGTCCTCAAGGGCCACCAACGTGCTAGGTTTTCAGGATATCCCTGCTTTAGCCCAGGTGGCTCAATCAGTCCCTGCTTCAGCACAGGTGGGTCAGTCCCTGCTTCAGCACCGGTGGCTCAGTCAGCCCCTGCTTCAGCACTGGTGGCTCAGTCTTTGAATCACTGATTGAGCCACCTGTGCTGAAGCAGGGATATCCTGAAAACCTGACCTGTTGGTTGCCCTTGAGAACTGGAGTTGCCCACCCCTGCTGTAGATCATTTACTTACAAATGTAGCCAATGTTATTGTGCGGCTGATTCCGAACAATGGCCGCCACCCGCTGACGCGTTCTGCATGTCCCGCTGCAAAGCACCGCGTATTGCAAACGCGTTGGCTACATCCGTAGTTAAAGGAAAACTGGGAACGGATTACGGATTATAGAGTAAAATGTTTTCCTCTGGTATAATGGAAAGACGCGGGACAGAACCCTATTGATGCACTCTCTTCAGATAGAACTCAAAAATAAAAAAGTTTTATTGGGAGAGAGCACTTGTATATATCAAAATATATATATGGAGCTGAAGTAGTCCATGATGTCTAGTGATGTAATGCAGTCACTGAAATCCAGCGGTGCAGCTACTCTACATGTGATATATTCAAGAGTAAGCAGAAATAATGACATACTCTGCATTACATCACTAGACATCATTGACTACTTCAGCTCCATTTATATATTTTTATATATACAAGTGCTCTCTCCCAAGGGTCTTATTTTGATCCTATTATCAACATCAGAGCTACACAATATCTGGCCCCCAATACCTAGATCACTATTTGAATTACAATCTCAGTGATCATATTAGGGTATAACAGAGGCCTTTTAGACAGCACACCAGGATTAGCTGTGGTAAAACATGCGCTACTATCGGGTTTTAATTAGTTTGTGTTTTTCATAAATATCAATAAAACTTTTTTATTTTTGCGTTCTATCTTAAGTGAGTGCATCAATAGGGATTGTGTCCCGCGTCTTTCCATGTACACTTTCTATCCCAGATAGCACCACGTCTAGATTTCTCTCTCGCAATCCAGTGGCTGAGCGGGGTTTATCCATCCTCTCTCCCCCCTTTCCCATTTATTCCCCTGGTATAAGCCATAACATACCATTATCTGCCGCCATCATACAATAATGTAACGAATATAATAGATGAAGAAACGCAAATACAAATCTCAATAGTTGGGAACGAGAGAGAAATGAATGATTCTGGCATTTACATGTTCTTGATTGATTACTAAATGAATAAATGTAATACATTATCTTAGTCTTGTAACCCCCTGTGTGATGAACTCACACACGGTCACACTGCCCCTGGCAGGTTCCTCTCCAATGTACTCTGGACATGTGACTGGTGGACATGAGAGCAGCCAATAATAACGGCTGTGGAGGAGGGGGAGGGACCATGAGGGAGAGGAGCCTATAGAAATGGGGGCGGTCATGTTTGGTCAGATCTGCATAGACCTGAGTGCTACGAGGTTCAGTCGAGGTCTGCAGGGAGTGCCTGTGTGCATGTGACAGCAGGAGCAGAGAGCTACAGGTCGAGACATGGACAATAAGTCAAACGCTCCCAGAGGGGACCCTCAATCTTTACAAAAGCACACTGATACTGAATTACCTTTTTGAAGGACAGGCCTGAAACATGTTCAGTACACAGCGAGCTCCCACTGTGTGCCGGCACCAACACACGCCGACATACCCAGGAGTGGCTGGCTACTGCACCACTGACACTGACTCACAGCCACGCAGTGTTACTGGGGATTGTGTATTAACCTGTATACTGTGTAACATGATCCTCATATGAGGATCAGGAGGTACCAGAGTCAGTTAGTTAGTAAACTAGTTGTATCACCCACTCTGTGTCTGTATTCTTCCTGCCATTTCACCGCAGGCCACGTGTGGCCCAGTAAGTTACTAACAGGGACACAGGCCCCGGTCTCAGCTACAGTCATAAGTCTGAGAGCTAAAAGTAGAGGGGTTACAGTATTTTTTATGAACCCGCACAAAATATGATGGGATTCACAAAGATTGAAAGGAGTAACCATTAATTAGACTGTAAGCTCCTCGGGGCAGGGACTCCTCTTCCTTAATGTTACTTTTATGTCTAAAGCACTTATTCCCATGATCTGTTATTTATATTATCTGTTATTTATTTGATTACCACGTGTATGACTGCTGTGAAGCGCTATGTACATTAATGGCGCTATATAAATAAAGACATACAATACAATACAACCATGGATCTCCAAAATAATACTAAGTAAAACTGGTTCCCATCACTCAGCCTGTAACATGCACTAATTATTCAAGTGTCCATTTGAGTCAGAATGATTGCATATAATAAAAACACGGTAACAGATGATTCGCCAACTCCTGCAGTGCCTTAATTACTTAATACACACATAATTCATGAAATGCTAATGAAAACACACAATATTACTCACATATGCCTCAGAAACTGTTCACTGCATGTTTGTCTCTTAGAGATGTGATCAAAGCAGTTTATGCATATTCCTTGAGGCGTCATATCGATATAAATAATTGCCTCTCTCTCATCCAGAAGTCCTGGTTTCCATCTTTCTATTTTCTCAAACGTAAAAGCAATCATCCCATATAACAGGATCACAGTTTGATCCTGTGATTCGGTGATTCGGTGCGTCAGTCCGTTACAGAGCCTCATATAACCAAAGTCCTTCTCTTGTGTCAGTAATATAACATTCCACTGATCTTCTGGGTAAATGGAGAGTTGTAATCCCTTATTAGTACCTGTGCTCTTCAAAGAGAATAACTGAATACGTATTTACTTTTTTTTAGGTCAGGATAAGAATTGCGACAGCTAAAAACATGCCAACCCCAATCCTCATACATTCCATAACAAGCTGCAGATAAGTATAGTGCAGTGCAACAGAACAGCAGTGCGTATAGCGCAGTATAATGTCACAGCCAGAAGAGAAAGCAATATAAACTTTTTTTTTTTATGCGTTGCACTTTTTTATCTTCCAAACTGTGCCATATTCATCACGCTTCCAGCTCCTGATTCTTACATGTGGCACAAATTCTGAAACAAAGATATACATCATCTCAGACCTGGCAGATTTATACACGCAGATTAGGAGAAAGTGGCATACCGAGGCACATGGTAGTGTGTCATGTAACTCCTCTTTATGACAACCCCCCCCCCCATACAAAATTATACACATGGGACAAAAACTGGAGCAAAGGTTCTCATCCTTTGTTACTTGCCGGCCAGGGTAGCCATGACCTTCGACTTCCTCTTCTAGTTCTATTCCATTTATTTCGATCCTTGCAGAGTTGACACATTTGTTTGAACATCCCTGTGGTCTCGCTGAGATTCATATGGAAGTCACATCCTTACTCGCATTCGGCAACGTCTCTGGTTTGTTACTGGAGGTCTTCTGGACTTGTTTGGAAACTAAGAGTCGCCTGCAAATCATAGACGATCCAAGTATTCACCGTTGATTTTGTTTCCTTTGTTCTCCCAATTCAATGTCTTGAGCAATTCTTCAAGTGTTGCTGTAAAAAGCGTTGGTGACCCGGTGTCTCCCTGCCACACTCCCTCGCTGATCCTGGTGACCCGGTGTCTCCCTGCCACACTCCCTCGCTGATCCTGGTGACCCGGTGTCTCCCTGCCACACTCCCTCGCTGATCCTGGTGACACGGTGTCTCCCTGCCACACTCCCTCGCTGATCCTGGTGACACGGTGTCTCCCTGCCACACTCCCTCGCTGATCCTGGTGACCCGGTGTCTCCCTATCGCACTCCCTCGCTGATCTTTATCTTGCTTGTGTCTTCATGCAATCTAATGGTTGATGTGGCATTCTCGTAAATGTTCCATATAGTATCAATGTATTGTATTGTATGTCTTTATTTATATAGCGCCATTAATGTACATAGCGCTTCACAGCAGTAATACATGTGGTAATCAAATAAATAACAGATAATATAAACAGGTCATGGGAATAAGTGCATCAGACATAAAAGTAACATTAAGGAAAAGGAGTCCCTGCCCCGAGGAGCTTACAGTCTAATTGGTAGGTAGGGAGAACGTACAGAGACAGTAGGAGGGAGTTTTGGTAAGTGCGTCTGCAGGGGGCCAAGCTTTATGTATCATGTGTCCAGATAATCCTGAACTCAGTCTTCGTAGCTACAGGGTACGTATAAATGTGACTCCATTTTTTTCTGAGAACTCTTCTTTCTCAGCCAGCTGCCAATAAAAGGTTTCCTAATAGTTATGGGTCATAGAAGCAGGACTATGACCGTGATTAGCACAGACCGCCTCCTGACATTCAGAGAGGAAAGGTAAGAGAGCATTCACACTCTCTCTCTGTCCTATCCGGACATACTTCTATACAAGAGCTGCGCCTGGACGCTCCAGAGAACACTTGAAAGCTTCAATATGCTTCGCTTAGTCTCAATCCCATTTCCCGGCTTTAACTGCGCGCTCCGCAGTCTGGCGCAATCTAATCCCATTCGAAAGCGGACGGTGTAAACTCAAGTGGAAAATGAAAATAACGAGCGCACGAAATGTGGGAAAATGCGAAGGAAAAAAGCAAAGCCAAGTGTGACGTCAAATTAAACTCGTTAAAATGTATTCCCTTCCATTAAAATCATGCGAGAACATGCCCAAAAAGCCTGAACTGCCATTCTCAGGGGGCGATCTAAAACCAGAACTGACCTTGGCGTATATAAAGGGTAATCAATTAATTACAATCTGTCAAACAGTGATTATGAAAAGATGCTCCAATCACATTCACGGCAAATCCCTTCAGGACTCACTGCCCTAAAGCCCGTATCCAATGGATTTATCTCTGTAATAGCTGTTTCGTGATACTCTCCCCCTATACTCTTGTGTAAGCCCACACATTTTAATTGACATGAGAATGCGTGTCCAGCAATATAAAAACGTATTGCCGTGAGATTACGTTCTTCTGCGCCTAAAATCTTACCGATGCTTTTTCAGCTGCCTTGTATACGCCAAGGTGATCTTTTAATGTTTTATTCATACAGTCTAGATATATTTTAGCGCCTGGGCATTTCCACAAACAGATTAAATCGGTACTCGAGCAATTAATAAATTGCTAAATAAAAAAAATTCAGCCAGTGACTGGGTGCTTTATATATTTAGTATGCTAAGTATATTAATATTGGGTGCAGTGAGCACAAAGGAAGCCATCTTTAAGTGACATTGGTAACCATATTTCCTGCTTAGATTTGAGATCACTAGATGTAAGGCTGCGTTCTCTGTGCCGCTGAGCGTGCTCATGCTTGAGAGCGGTGACATCACCAACTCTCCAAACATGAGCGCTCGGCTGTCCGGCATATTTTTTTTTTACATGCGAGCGGGGGGGGGGGGGGGGTTTGGCCGGGGGTGTTCGAGCATTGACTGGCGCTGGTCGGTTGAGGAGGTCATGTGACCCTTCCGCACGTTTGTTTGAAACACAAATTAATCTGTCTCGGCAAGCACCTAGAGCCTGCGAGCATACGGGCGCACACCTGCCGCATGAGCGTGGCCGGACAGATTTGAATTCATTGTGCTGACCGCGCTAAGTGCCAAGCTCGGTCAGTAGCCCATGGGACTCAGCCTAAGTCTGTTCCCCAAATTCTTTGATCTCCTGTATTTAAATGTAGGGCATTTTAGTTTTTGCCATATGTTTTGTCTCACATTTTAATATATGCCTTTGTTTAATAATAATTGTCTTAATGTGCCTGTAACTGGTATATGTAGAAACAAAGTTACATCTCTGATTTAGATTGTATTTTATTTTTGGCACATAATGAATCGCTCTGCAGGTTCCTTCCTTTATACTAGTTTGTGTCTCATACGCTAATTGCGATTTAATAAATCCATTCAATATTCCTTCTCGAAAGAGATTTAGCTAATATATTGTAATTAGTGTCTATACTGCATATTCTCCTAAATCTGCGAAACTGTCCCTTATAAATACTCTTTATATATATATAAACTCTTAATCTATATATAGAGTCAAAATTAAGCAAATAGTTAACCATCATGTTTCCTAGAAATTGATTTAATGTATGTATGCATATCTTTGTATATATATATATATATATATAGCTTTATTTATATCGCGCTAAAAGTGTACTCAGCGCTTCACACAGAATACAGTACAGGGGATTATAATAATACAATAAGTGCAGCAAAATCAAACAATGGGAAAGGAAATCCCTGACCCGAAGAGTTTACAATCTAAGTGGTTTGATGGGAGACTTACAGCAGGTGAGGAAATAAGTGCTGTAGGTGGCAGTCCTTGGTCACAATGGGTGGTACAAGTGACTGAGTGTGGGACAATAGCCATGACTGCAGGTTATTGGGATGCTTGATTTGTGAGGCGAGTTTTAAGGTTAGTCAGTATTAAATCAAAAGGTTAACACCGTTTTATTTATTTATAAATTGTTTTACCAAGAAGTAATACATTGAGAGTTACCTCTTGTTTTCAAGTATGTCCTGGGCATAGAGTTATGATGACAAATAATACATGGTTACAAATACATAGTTACATAAGTGAACAGGGTATACATTATATACAAGACATTACATGCACAGTTAAAGATAATATATACTAGCAGAGGAAGAGGTGGCAGGGAGGTGTGAGTGAGAGCAGGTGTGTACATGGCTGAGTCCAGGATTAGGAGAGATAGCCCCAGAAGCAAGGAGACGTAGATAGAGACAGGGTGTAAATAGTGGATTTGTGGGGAGCCTTTTATTGAGGGGTAAAGAAATTGTTGGGAGAGGTGTATACAAAATGGTGCAGTGTATGGGCACCGGCACAGGTGGAGTTGAGAAGAGATAAAGAAATGTGGATAGGAGGGAAGTGGGGAAGTTGGAGAGAACAGAAACATTTACAAAGAAGTGTGGAAACAGCAAACAGGAAAAGCAACAGGGAGGGAGGGCATAGTGAGAAGCAGGATGAGAGACTTCCCAGGTGTTGGAGGATAGGAAGAGTATAAATAATCACAGAAATTAGAAAGTCAAGTTCTCACAGCTGCAGAGTTGTTGTTGAAGTGCAGAGTCCAGATCTTCCTGTAATCTTCACCTCCAATTCTAACTCCAACATTAACTCCGCAGACACTTCATATGTGACACTTAAGATGTTACACCGCCATGTAATATTGTATAATTGTAATATCAAAATGTAACTGTAATATCTAAAAAGGATATACTTTTTAAAATGATATTAAAGTAAAAATGTTAGACCTCCAAAACTATTATTAACATATTTGAGAAATCCCAACAATGGCTGTTCTGTACCTTTCCCAAAAAAGGACATGTTGTCGATGTATCTCGACCACCCAGGCACCAAATCCCTGAATGGGTTCTGGGCGGTCCAGATATACTGAAGGGTCCCACATAAAGATTCCCCCAACCAGGGCGCCATGAGTACCCCCATTGCTATCCCCTTCACTTGATGTAAAATGAGGAATCTAAGCGGAAAGAAATGTTAATCAGAATTAACGATAAGAAACGTAGTGGGTGGAAAAAGTTATTTATGTCTCCAAATACCTTGTGTGGCATACTGTATATCTTAGAGGGTGTCCCCCATACCACATGTTTTTTCAATAAATCTTTATTTTTAACCTACACCTTGCTGGTCTCCCATTTCTACAAGCTGTGCACCGCTGGAATCTTCGGATCTCTTCTACTGTAGTACTGTATATCTATGGTAAGAAGTGAGAGTTATAACTTTATGATTTAAATACTGATCAATAAACTGTGCTAATGGTTCCTACAATGTACCTTTCTCACTGACTACCCCAAACCTCTGGAATGCCCTTCCCCCTAATACCCGACTAGCACCCTCTCTGTCCACCTTTAAGATCCACCTCAAAACACACCTGCTTAACGAAGCATATGAGCAGCTCTGTGGCTGATACTATATACCTCATACATCGACGTCTTGCAGTCGCACTTACCAGAATGCCCTCCTACTGTCTCTGTACGTCGTTCTTCCTCCTTACCACTTAGATTGTAAGCTCTTCGGGGCAGGGAATCCTCTTCCTAAATGTTACATTTATGTCTGAAGCGCTTCTCCCCACTATGTGCTATTTGTATCATTTGTTAATTATATTATTATCACGTGTATTACTGCTGTGAAGAGCTATGTACATTAATGGCACAATATAAGTAAAGACATACATACAGAACCAGTACCTGGTACTATAGTTTACTCTGGATATGTCCCTCGCAAACCCATTCATCATCTTAAAATTTAACTATTTTCTATGCCCTTATATAGCAATTGGATCATTTTGTAGCCGCTCATATTTTGGGATCTCTCGCTAATTTGACACCGTTCTCAGTATATGAAATCTGACTGATACTTTATTGTATATACTCTGCCTTGTCAAGTTGCCATATTGATGGGCTCCTGGAATGTTCGACATTGCCGTATGATCTTAATTTGACCTCCTTTAGAGACTCTTAATTTTGGATCTTTGCTGAATATAGGGTGTGAAGTATTGATAATTTGTCCAACAGGTTGTGCACTTAACTATATCTTGCAAACCGAATATAAGCTTGAGGAAATCACATATATATATATATACATACACATATATACATATATACATACACATACATATATACATATATACATATATACAAACATATACATATATATATATATATAGCGGGGCACTGATCGGGTTAAGCGGAGAAATTACCCTTTCACTGCTGGTAGATGTAGAAATGTAGCGGGGGTAAGAGGAGGACACATATGTGGGGAAAAGTAATGAACCAGCCCAGTTAATCATGTGAAAGGCAAATATATTATCCTCACAGGATGACTGTGGCTAGAATTCTTACCCGGTATTTCTGGTATGCAACTCTGGCGCCGTCTCAAGGAGAATACTTGAAACGCGTGGGAGATTTTTTTGTCCTGTCTGTGTATTTTTGTTTTATTTTTAATACATAGTTAATAAACTTTTTTTTTTTTAATTCAACGCTGTTGAGTTCCGACTTTTTTCATAGGGGGCAGAAGTTCCAGCCATCCGAAGCCTTTTTCTTGTGCACTTAACTAATAAATACTTATAATTTCTCATGTCAGAACACGAAACACTTACAAGTAACATTAATTTATTTCCTGTGACAATACCATAGGAGTGTGTTTGGACAGCGCAAGTGAAATTCTGAGGTTGTATACTGGTTTGGGGCTTTATTTGGGATATAATGAATATCTACAACTAATTAAAAGGACTTTGCAATTAGAGCTAATACATAAATATGTTTCTCCTTGTTTAGTATTCTGCTAAACAAGTAACCTTAGTAACCCAGCTTTATTTACAAGAGAGCCATTAGTAGCCTGCTTATTGATACCCTGTCGCTCAGCGATGGCCAACCTTCTTTCCAGGCGGGACAATAAACGGGCACAATTTATTTGGCGGGCCGCTGTCCTACTGCCCCCTAGAGCTGGTTTAAATGAATAGCTAAACCTAAGCTAAATATCCCCAAAAGTAAACAAGGAAAATAAAAACATTAAGTCCTAAGTTAAAAAAAAAAAAAAAAGAATCTGAATTTAGATCAGTTCCACGTGATTTGTGAACGTTTATTTCAGGTAACATTTTCTCGGCATTAGGATTGATTTCCGAGGCTGATAACAGGAGCAGACGGCGCCCACATGAGCGTCTGTCAATACAGATCGGTACTTATTTTTAACAAAAGTTCATCGCCGAAAACGTCTGCTCACAAAACAAATCTGGGGGATAGCATTTCCATTTCATTATTTACATCGATTTGTTTTTAATTGTTAGAGAAGTTATTTAAACTGTGCTCATTTTCCATTGATGTTAATATTCATAAGTTTCCCAGGTCATGTTCCTTAATTTGAAGGATTTCCTCTTGTTCCTTTCCTTAATCAGTTCATCGGATGGGCCATGCCACATGCTAAGTGGCATGCCACGGGCCACGGGCCACGCCAGTTCTAGTTTATTATAGAACACTGTAGTTATTGATATCTCAGTTTTCAGATCATGTCACATGTGTAGTTAATGATGTTTTCTTTTTACACGTGTTGTCGGCAGGACAGGAAATGGACCATTCGGGGCATTTATATTAGAGGAGGTGTCTTTATCAGTTGTACTGACAGTCTTGTTGGCTGTGTTATTCGCCCCGGATACCACATCAGGTTTTTGTGAAAGTTTGTAAAGTTGTGGCTCTTACAAACTTCAGAATTGCAGCAGCCGTGCTGTGGGAGACCCCAAGAGAACACAGACCAAAAGAACCGCAGATGTCAAGGTTTAATCTGTGACATTTGGGAACAGGACTTGTTTTCTTATATTTAGTTCACAGACAAAATGCATCATAAAGTATGCATTAAAGAGGCACTTAAAAAAACTTTTTTTTGTTTTAATACACGCCGCCTTTGATTACCTTTATTGAAAACTAATTACTTAAGCTACCGATCGATACGTTCTCCTATGATCGATCAGCAAAGATCCGGCTTCCAAGGGTTCACTTAAGGCTTGGGACATAGTGAGTTTTAAGCTCGCTGAGGCGGGCTGAGCCACGCTGAGCAGATGCACAAAGCTCCTGCATCTGTCATCAGTGCGGCTATAGTTTCTCCCTCCGCATGCGTGCTGATGCGTGCGGAGGCTGAGAAACTTTGCCGAGACAGGCAGGTTTCAAATTTGCCGTTCGGGGAAGCGATGTGAGCGGTCACGTGACCGCTCATATCCAATGGGAGTGAGGGACTAGCCTCGTCTCCCGCCCCGCCCCCTGAGCGCACTCACTGCCTCGCCTGCAAGGACAGGAAAAAGCTCCATTTTGGAGCAGGTGAGGCAGAGCCGGAGCGCGGCTCAGCGCTGTTTGCTCCTCTATGTCCCAGGCCTAATAGCTGCCTTTCAGTTTCAATCAAACCTTCAGTCAATGTAGCTCAGCAGCTACAATATATTCTCATATCACTAGGGCAACATTATCTATTGTTACAGTTTGCAGCTCAAACTGCTGGAAATACTGGCAACAAATTATCACAACAGGAAAGTGTTGCAAATATCTTGCACTGCTGGGGAAGTGTGATGAAACCGGCTATATAATTCAAAGGATCCTCAGTATATTAAAACTCATTAAAATGGCATTAAGAGTTGAATTTCAAAAAATGTAGTAAGTATTATCTAATACACCAGAACTGATTTATTTAATAATTTAAAAAAAAAAAAAAACACATGTAGGATATTGCCTGGATTACTCCTGTAAAATAACCTTCTGTAAGGACAATGCAGTCAGGGAGAAGATACAATCACGTACAAATGTGTAGGGTACCTAGCATCCTGCTCAATTAATAATGTCGTTTTCATTATATTGTTAATGATCTTTCTTGAGCTTAAAGATCACATTTAACTGCAATTCGCAATGTGTAAAAAATGCGACATACAAAAATAAGATATTTAAAAGACATGCTTCTGTCCGATTATCTGTAACACACGTCTTCTCCCATCGCACAGGTTTAATTCTGTTTCTTTAAAACAATCTTTTTAGTTTCCAATCAATGTACAACCAGGATATCATGGGACTGGCTTTTTATGGTGACATGCATATTCCTTTAAGTGGATAACAAAATGGCAAAGTATTTCTCCTCATTATTCACTCAAGCATTTGATGGTCCAGTCAATGGAAAACAATGCCAAGTCAATTGAAATTGATCACATTTCATTTCCAATCTACTGTTCTGCCACATTGCAGACAAAAAGTAAGTTAGGACTGGTGCCAATCACTCAGGTACTGGCCGCCCGTTCTCTATCCTACATGTAGCGCACTTTGCAGAACGATCAATAATGCAAAGTGTTTTTTGATGTTGGTAGAAAAAGCAGTCCATTATTTGCTCTAGTTTCCATCAGGACAGGAGGAACATGTTCCCATCCAGTTATTCAGTTATCCACTTATCCAGTTCATTGTCCCCATGCAACTGACTCAACTTTTTATAAACTTTCCTTGCCACTCTGAAACCACATTACAAATAAAATAAGCCACATAGAAGTCTTTTAAACACGCAAGGGGTTACTCCAGGGGTGGGAGACTCCTGTCCTCAAGGGCCGCCAACAGGTCAGATGTTAAGGATATCCCTGCTTCAGCACAGGTGGCTCAATCAGTGGCTCAGTCAAAGATGGCTCCACCTTTGCTGAAGCAGGGATATCCTGAAAACCTGGCCTGTTGGTAACCCTTGAGGACAGGAGTTGCCCACCCCTGGGTCACACAGATCAACAATTTAATCTTTAATAAGCTATTCACTTAGCAGAAATTTGAATGGAATAAATTGTAGATATTCTGTAACTGTACTCTCTGGAATGATAAAGCACTTTACATGTAAACACAACATACTGTAATTATAAAGCAATTATCACGCATTTCAATTATGTGAAGAGATCATTTGTAATTTGTGCGATTTCCAATTTCCCCCCATTCCTGAATAATGGAGTGATGGTTTGATAAAAGTAGGCAAATATTCTTTACAGCATTGATCAAACTGGAGCATTGGCCACAGGTAGAAGCAGAAGTGTCAGAAATGAGATGTATTACAGTAATATATACTGCAGGACGTATGTTCTAGTATTCCTTAGTAACGCAGCAATAGCAGAACAGAGATAGACAAGAGAAGGCAAACCCTTCTTTAGATTATTAAGGAAAGTGGGGAGGAGGAGGCAGATACTGTAATATGGGGGGAGAATGGTAATACAGAGGGAGTGTTTCACTATGGCATATGCTAAACCCGGGGGTGGCCAACGCCAGTCACAAGAGCCACCAGCAGATCAGTTCTTCAGGATATCCCTGCTTCAGCACAGGTGGCTCAGTCAAAGACTGAGCGAGCCATTGATTGAGCCACCTGTGCTGAACCAGGGATATCCTGAAAACCTGACCTGTTGGTTGCTCTTGAGGACTGGAGTTGGTAGCCGCTGTGTGTCTATAGAAGGCACTACCAATACGTGCCAGTATATAGGGCCGTCACGC